>NW_024095994.1:0-30805 GCF_016699485.2 Gallus gallus | reverse complement strand
GTAGGGCATGCATCGTTCTGCCCGTTGAGGAAACACACGCTCACAACTTACCTCTGGTTTCCCCTGAGGCACAAAATCCGGATCCAGGCGACCATCCGGAAACGGAACACCAAAGGCGCCATCTAGAATCAAGAAGAACAGACGAGACTAGTTCCCATTGCAGTTGCCATCTTCTCCCTTAGTAGCAGGAGGTGGTCAGGTAACGGCACGGAATAAAGACTCGGGCCGTGATTTCCAAAGTTGCAGAGCAGCCAGGAGGACCTGTTGGCTGGCACCCGGCAGCTACAAAATCTCTCTCCACATGCCTCATGGCCGCGTGGACGAAGATACAGCCCCTCGGGCTTTCTTACTGGGAGATCTCTCACGTACCAAAGGAAGGTCACACTGGAGGAAACCATGCCTGTCTCTTCCTCTGGGCCGCGGGCCAGGGCTGTGCTGAATACTGGCATTCGACTACGGGGAGTGCCATGAGGCTGGGTCAGAAACGCTCACGCTTTTCCCAGCACACATCCTCTAAACTTCCCCCTACGACAACTCCCTGATGAAGGCTGTGCTCCAGCCAGCAAGAGGCCAAGTCACGGCCCGACAAAGGCTGGAACCAGCCCTGGGAGCAGAGCTGCCACGGGCTCTTTCCTGGCCCCTGAGGTGCTGCCCATCACCATCGGCCCACCATGGAAAGCAGGCCCCAGGGAACCGTGCTCTGGCACCACGGGGATACAGCCTGACTTTTGGCCCCCAGTGCTGCTCACTTTTGGCCCCCTCTCTGCCCACCCACCTGCTCCCGGTGCTCGCCACGGAGCAGCAAAGCTCTCCCGGGAACACACGGCGGTAAGGAGGAGGACGACAACGAGACGGACAGGGGCCCACGGACCCCCACACTCGTGCCATGCTGCCACCACAGCTGCTGCAGCCACAGCAAGTGCTGCTGTCGAGGCAGGCACACAGTGATCCTGTAGCTCGGGACAGACGTCACAGATGGGCGTTATGACCTCACGGCTCAGCACAGCAAGGTGGGGCACTGCGACTTCACGGCCTCGTGATGCTGGGTAGGAGGCTCCCCGTGTGCCCCTTGTCTTGTGATGCGCTGCACCAGGGCTGCCTGGGGTCGCTGCTTGGGCACCTCTGCTGGGGAGAGCAGGGGCTATTTGGGCGCAACCGTGGCAGCGAAGCTGCAGTGCAGCCACCTCCCCCAGGGAGCACATCCTGTTGGGCAGCTCAGGAGGGTGAGAGTCCTCCCAGGGTAGGCGCAGAGCTCTGTCCCTTGCTCTGGGCACCATCACCGTGGGGGACCATTCCCTGACACCTACAGAAAACCACAGCTGACGCTTGTCACACTTACATCGTAGAATCACAGCACCATAGAATGCCCTGGCTTGGAGGGGACGTTAAACAAGTGGTACGTCCAACCCCACCACTGTGCGCAGCGATGCCACCCACTGGGCCAGGCAGCCCAGGACGCCACCCAACCAGCCTTGAACACCTCCACGGACGGGGCATCCACAGCTTTGCCGGAAAACTTTCATAGTGCCTTGACAACCTCAAGAAGGAATTTCTTCTTGCTCAGCGGGCCCAGAAGAGACGCAATACAGAAACAGGGTCTGCAACAAGGACGCTACTGCACAGGATATCCCTGAATGTGAAACTTGCCCTGAAAACCAAGCAGATAAAGCCTCACTAGCACGGAGGATGATGTCTGAAAAATAAATATGGGGAGGTACGCTATATGACCTTCCCACAAACCTGGCAACTTATGCGTCATGTCCTTGCATGTTTTTTCAATACACCGCATTGACTCTCCTTTGTCCGCATCTGTTTGCACTTCTTCAGATTGACAGCTCAAGATGAGCGCCTCCTATGAGGAAACTCATTACTTTCCATCCCATCATTTTTAATCAGTTGCCATAACCCCAACGGTTACGCAACTTGAGGCTCACAGCTCACAGCATCTCCCTGAAAGGAGGTTGTGACCAGTGAGAGTTGGCCTCTTCTCCCATCTCACTGTCAATAGGATGAGATGGAATGGCCTCAAGTTGCGCCAGGGGAGGTTCAGGATGGATATTAAGAATAATTTATCCTCAGAGAGAGTGGTCAGGCACTGGAAACGGGCTGCCCGGGGAAGTGGTTGAGTCACCATCCACAGAGGTGTCCAAGAAATGTTTAAATGTTGAACTAAGGGACGTGGTTTAGTGGGGAAGCGGTGGTAGGTGGGCGGTCGCACTCGATCATCTTGGAGATCCTTTCCTGCCTTGGTGATTCTGATTCCCTCTTTTCCTATCGCTGTTACCTGGGGGCACAGGCCAATCCCCGCTTTGCCACAGCCTCCTCTCAGGGATTTGTAGAGAGAGAGAGAGAGAGAAGATCTCCCCCGAGCCTCCGCTTCTCCTTATCTTCTACTCCTACGGTCCACCTACTGCCAATATTGCCCACTAAACAACGTACCTTAGTACCACAGCTAAAATATTTCTTGAATAGCTCCACCAATGGATTCCTGAGGGTCACCAACCGGTCTCTGCCTTCACAATGAGCGACAATGGTGGACGGCAACCACTCAGTCTAACTGTCCAGCTAAGTCAATTAATGGACCACTCAATTGTCCATCTGTCAAATCCACGTCAGTCCAGATAGATGACCGCAGAAGCTCAGGCTTCAGCCTTACCCACTAATGCTATAATGCCATCGTAGAAGAACACAAATTGGTCACGCATGATTTGCCCTTAGTGAAGTAAGGGCTGTCACCAATCACCTCTGTTTTCGGCTTGCTTTACTATAGTTTCCTGAAGACTTCCTTCATAATCAGCTGACAGGCCTGTAGTTCCCCACGTCTTCCTTTTGGCCTTTTCAAAAATGGGGTTTATGTCTCTCCTTTTCCAGTCACTCAAGTTGTGCCAGGGGAGGTTCAGGGGAGATATGAGGAAGAACTGATTCTCTGGAAGAGTGGACAGCCACTGGAATGGGATGCCCGGGGAAGTGGCTGAGTCACCATCCACAGAGGTGTTCAAGAAATGTGTCAATGTTGAACTAAGGGACATGGCTTAGTGAGGAAACGGTGGCGGGAGCTGGACGGTTGGACTGGATGATCCTGGAGGTCTTTTCCTGCCTTGGTGATTCTGATCCCCGCTGTCCTGCCAATGCCGAGGAGAGTGAGGCAACTGGAGACAGGACGAGGACTGGAAACAGGTACCAGCTCCGAGAAGTAGGCAACCCCCATCCCGACCATCCTCGCTTCCCCAGGGGCCTCTGCAAAATACGTTTGACGCCCTGCAACTCGAGGGAGAGGCGAGTGAGGGTGCACTGGGAGGTCCACCCGTGAGCTTGCCTTGGGTGAAGCAGTCAACCGCACGCCTCAAGACTGCCTCCACCAGAAGGAAAGAAGGCTGGTTGTCAGAGGCGACTCCCTTCTAAGACGAACGGTGGGCCCTGCATTTCAGCCTGACCCTACCCGTACGGAGTTGCGCTGCCTCCATGGGGAACGGGGCAGGGATCTTGCTAGAAAACTTCTGGTCTGATTCGCCCCTGAGATTGCTACCCCTTCTTGATAGTTCAGGCCGGCAGCGACGAAGCCGCTGAGAAAAGCCTGAGGACTATCAAGAAAGACTTCAGGGGACTGCGGTAGGTAGTAGATGGAAAGGGCGTGCAGCTGCTTTTTTCTTCTATACCTTCAGTGGCGGGGCAGGATACTGAGAGGATCAAAAAAACCCACCTCATAAATAAAAGCCTTAGAGGTTGCTGCAAACACAGGAATTTGGGTTTTTTGACCATGGGGCAATTTACCCAGCACCTGGCACGATGTCTGCAGATGGAACTTGCCTGTCTCTAAGGGGTAAGAGCGCCCTAGCCCAGGAACTGGCAGGACTCATTGAAAGCTCTTTAAACTAACTATGAAGGGAGAAGGGGCAACATGAGGGCCACCGGGGTTGAGCAGGTTGTTCGAGGGTTCACACCAAACTGGATGGGTGAAAAGGGTGGAGCACAAAGCGACGGAGAAGAGCAGGAGGATGTTCTAGGGAATCCTAGATCCTCCAGAAAAGAAAGGCCGTGAGACAGGAAGCCCAGCTGAAGTGCCTTTATGACAACGCACACGGCCTGGGAAATAAGCAGAAGGAGTTGGAAACACTGATGCACTTGGAAAGTTGTGACCTTGTTGCTATCCCAGAAACACGGCGCGATGACCCCCATCACTGGAGTACCACCACGGAGGAGCCGCCTGCCACGGCACCCACCTCAGCTCCTAACAGCACCTACGATGCTGAACGTGGAACGGGAGCTTGCGCCAAATCAGCCCTGTCCGCTGCTCACAGAACCAGAGAACAGCCAAAGTTGGACAGGACCCACAAAGGCCACCAAGTCCAACTCCTCACCCCACACAGGGCCACCAAAATGCAAACCCGAGCTCCGAGAGCATTGTCCAAATGCTCCTTCAGCTCCGACAGCTTGCTGACGTGACCACCGCCCGGAGGAGCCTGCTCCTCTGCCCTTTCTTACCGCACACGGTATCACAATTTGCTTCTAATGCAGCTCAAGGACGGGATCCTATTCGGAACAGAAAAACACAGGAAGACATTCCTAACTGCAAAGACTGCCAGCCACGGCAACACACACACTGTGAAATCCCTGACACTGCTGATTCAGAAGACCACTTAAGAGAAGCATTTGCCCGCAACGAGCTGCGACTGGATTGAATCCTGCCTTTGAATCAGGACCTTGCATACTGCAGACCCAAAGGCTTTGAACAGCGTCATCAAAGCAGGCAGAAATGCCATCTGCTCCGGACTGCTTCCAGCTTTAAAATCTCCCTCTCCCTCCCTCCCTCCCTCCAATCTACCGAGGCAGACGTTACGACGCAACAAACAGAATCACAGAAAACTTCAGCCCAGACTCGTCCCGCTCAGTGAATCCAGAGCAACTACACCTTTACAAACATTCCTCCTTGCCCGCTCCCCCAGTCAAACACAGCACCAAGGCACGTTGCTCCATTCCTCACCTGGGCTCTTCTCGGTACAAATTCCAGCGCGGAGTCCTCACTCACACACCTGAAACACCAACGCACAAAAACACATCAGAAAAGGGAACGCATTCGTACGCCATGAAAACACAAAATCCCCTCCTCAGAGCTCACAAGGCACCCTTCTTTTCCCCACTTTCCTTCAGGTTCAGGCGCGACCAATCCCAACCGCGTGACCAGCACTCACAGCTCTCACGTAGGCTGCCAAGCAGCAACCACGGCCACTTTCACCACCTGCCTCTGCCAGAAGCTCACAGATGGCACAGCACACCGCGCTTGCGTCCTGCACGAGCGCCACTCCTTCTGCTCATCTCTCTCAACTAAAGCAACAAATCATGTCCCCACTCAAAACGGGCTCCCAGACCTGCCCAGTCCACAGCTGCAACTTTAGGCAAACCAGCTGGCTGCACTTCAGCGTTACAGGGACCACAGCACACCGGCGAGTCACGGCTTGGCATCAGGCACGCCGCCCTCTGCGCTTACTTCAAGGCAGCATCCCTAGCCGGTACTCACAGCTTTACACTTGCACGTCCTTCCCTGAGAGGAAGCTGCCCCCCGTGCCCCGCAGCACTTGCTGGCACCGTGCACATTGCCTCTGCCCGCATGCCTCCCTCTGCCTCTGGAACACGCCAGCAGGAGGAGGCAAAACAACTCCAGGACAGCACCTCCCATGCTGACTCGCACTATTTCTTAACTGTGCCATGTCGCTATCAGGACGTTACGGGGACTGACCTACTGGCAAACAAAGGGAGGCCTTCCTGCTGCACCGCAGAGCGCAGCAGAGCACAGCCAGAGCCGCGCCACAGAAGCCAGGCGGACGGGGGAAGAGGGGGGCTCAGGCTCTGCCTCGAGGCTTTGCTGGGGAACACCACAGGAAGACGATGCCGTTGCCATCCTTGCTGCACCATCAGGCCCCGCCACCCACAGCTTCGTGCTGTCGCGCTCCGGGCCTGAAGCAAAACTCCACAGAGCGACGCCAAAAAGCAAAACTTCCCATCCGGACGGAGCCCCGCGCTTCCCGACGCCATCTCCAAGGCCCGCCACCACGGAAACAACACACAAACAACAACGAGAGCAAGCGACACGCCAGCTTCCCCTCACACGGACCAGCGAAGAGCGACAAAGCACGACAGCTCCCGCCGCACGACGGAGCACGGGGCTGCCACCGCCCTGCCCAACGCAGCCGCGGCGCCGCCTGGGAGCCGCCCCGCTCGCCCCGGCCTGCGCTCCGGCACCCACAGCCCTCAACAGGCCACGCGCAGCCCGCCTGCGAGCCGGGACCTGCCTCCGGCTGCCGGCAGCACCACCAGCTCCTCCCCCGACGGCCCCTCCATGCCCCCGGACTGAAGCCCGACCCCGTGCCCAGGACACAACCCGCTCCGCCCGGCCCCACTCACGCCCGCCCGCCGCCGAAGCCGAAGCCGACGCCGCCATGCGCGCTGCCCCGGAAGTGCTCTCCGCCGCCACAAACCACTTCCTGGCCCGCCCCTAGCAACCACCTGCGGCGTCACGTTGCTAAGGGCGGCCTGGCAGCGCTCCGGGGACTGCGGGAGGAAGGGGGGGCCGGATTCCTCTCGGGTGGCGCCGGACGCATGCAACTTTTCTCCCCTTTCCCTTCTCCCCTCTCCTCTCCTGCCACCCTTTTGGTTGCTTCATCTGCCAAATCATTTCTCCATCCTCCTGCACTCGTACCTTTCGGATGACTTCCGCAGTGCTTTCTTGCAGTTTCTCACGCCTTCTCAGGCACTTCTATCAACTCCCAGATCTCAGGGGTGTGCTTGATTCCTTTCCCTCGAGTTGGTAACAGCCCCCCTCCTTTCCACATAGCCCCATGACTGTGTACAGCACCAAAAGCATGCTTAGAAGCAGACCAGACATTAGCTCTTTTGCCTTTAGCCAGCTTGAGGGCTCTCATCAGAGCAATCATTTCTGCCTTCTGTGCTGATGTCCCAGCTGGCAGAGGCTGTGCTTCTATTATGTCCCGATAAGCGGTAACACCATCTCCGACTTTGCGCTGACCTTGTTACCCCCTTGTGTGGGGTAACGCTGCCCAGGGTAACCGAGCTTTTCTTCCCGAATCCGGTTTTTCCCACTCAAATGCAAACCATTTTTGACGTGCTGCAGCCAAAGGGAGGCACAAAAAGGCATCTTTCAGACCTAACACTCTCAAGTAGTTCCTTTTCTGGCTTGAGTCTACTTAACAGTGTATAGGGGTTTGCAGCTACTGGCTGTAAAGCTTCCACAATCTTATCTATTGCTCTTAGATCCTGAACTCATCTATGGCCTTTCCAAAACAAAAACGGAGGACAAAACCCTCCATCTGCCCTTGCAGGCCTTTGGGTGAGGCCCTTCGGGCACTCACTTGAGCCTGGACGTGAGTCCTAGCCGTTTTCAGAATTCATTGCTCTTCCGTCCCGGTGAAACTCACCCAGCATCGCGTCTATATCCGCCCAGTCAGGATGCTGCTTTAGTGTCGTTTCAAATCTTTCAGCGACCCCGAGCGGATCGCTCCTATACTCCTGAACGACACATTTCCACTTGTCAAAACCGGCACCTTAATTCCAATGGGTCCCCTAGAACCCATTGCTTGGTTGGCGTTTGGAACCCGAAGGTCCTTGAGGTCCCCTTCCAATCCACGCCATTCCGTGACTTCTATGACGACTCGTACGATGATTTCTGTGACTTCTAATCTAGGACTGGGCCATAGGGCAGGCTGTCGCCTCTTCACCTGCAGGCGTAAGCATTGTACTGGTAGCCTTTGCTACCACGTAGTTTCTTCTCCCACAGGTGCTCAGTGCTGGAAACTCCCCCTTCCAGCTGCTTCCTTCCCTCGCCGCCTGCCCTGATTCAGGGCAGGAGCCTAGAAGAGCTCAAGGACAACTCTTCACATATCAAGCCTCCCCAGCCCTTCCCTATGCACTAGAACCCCATGGAAATGCTCAAACAGCTGCTTTTGCACAGGGTGTCTTTATTACTCACAAAGCGGGGTCTTCCAGGGGACCCCAGCCCTGCTGACACAGGTAACCGGGGCACTAGATGGCTATGGGGAACCCCGAGAACCGCGGGCATCTGGGGAAGAGACGCCGTCCGTGGGAGAGCTGCTGGGACACGTGGGCCAAAGGGAAGGGTCTGTGCGGATTTTGCTGCACAGCTGTTTCAAACTCCGCTTCAAAGGAGGAGGGGAACGGGCTGGATCCGCTGGACACATTCTTCTTTTCTTGGCAACTACGGGCATCTTCTGTTGCCTCTCCCAGCTCCGCTCTGCCTTCACCTCCAGATTGGCCTCTCTCCCGGTCACTCTCAGGATGAGCTTGTCCTGGAGCTGTCTCTGCCCTCTTGCACACTCTGTGAGAATGAGTTTCAGAAAGCACTAACTCACTGATGGGAATTAGGAGGACACTTAAAAGACACCGCAACATTCATCCGAGCAGCATGCTGCCAGCAGCTGACTTGGCCGCCCAGGATCCCGGCGCCACAAGTGCCTCCTTGCCAAATGCAGCAATTAAGTGTCTTGGGGAAAAGAACAACTCACGGATATTTGTGCCACATCCACGACACAGCAATACAGGTCATCACCAGCCCAGACAGCAGCACAGTTACAAGCACTGTGATCACTAGGGTGAAGTGCACCTGCAGAAACTCCTGAAGCACAGCCCTTGTGTTTTTCCCAGCATCCACCCCTGAAAGAAATGAGATAATGCTGCATGTTACCATCACCTGCGCTACAGATCATCTCACTGTGCGCTTCACGGACCCACGGGATTTTCTTTTTCATCAGAGGCTACCACCTCTGTCTCTGGTGCCTAAGCACCAGGGGGACAAAAAAGGACTGCTTCCACTTCTCGTTGGGCAGGGTGAGGCTGCACCACCACTGCCCATGTATTCCTCTGGGCCGAGGGCTGGCGCTCTGCCCTGGGCTCTGGGCTTGTGGCTGCGGGGAGCACTGCACAGCAGAAGCCCTCACACTTTCCCCAGCGCACGTGTCCTGAGCTCTTCCTCAGGACACCGCCCAGGCTGAAGGTCAGCCTCGAGCCAGCACAGGGGCACAGCCGCAGCCAGCCCAGGGGAGAAATACTCCTGCAACGGCTCCTACCACACAGGACCCCGCTCATCAAAAGGGGCAGAGCTCACAACTCTCTGTGAGCACTGGGGAGGTGAGCGGCGGCGTCACAGAGGTCTGCATGTACCTTCTCGGGCATGCTGCTGGAAACAACTCACCAAACCCCACTGAGGTCAGCCATTTTCAGAGAGCCACCCCGGGCTTCTTTTACATGTGCTCTGTGCTCATACGCTCAGGTTTGGCTGCTGACCTGGGGTGCAAGAGCAGGCAGGAAGAGCCTGCAGGCACACACTGACTCTGGTTAGTGACACTGGATGACCACAGGACACAAATTACCTGGCATGCCAGTTGTCGGCGCTGTCTGTGTTCCTCTGGCCGAGACTGGCAGTGTGGGATGGCTGCCAAACCGCAGCGCGTCCTGTGCAGATGGTTGGTCACTATCCTTCCGAAAGAAACAGGACAGTACCATTGGATGCGACGTCCTCTCATCAGGAACTGAGCTTCTCCTACCCTGAGCTCAGGCAAAGTCTGCAGGTCCCGGCCCCCCAAAGCCACTGCGACCCCCCTCCGCTGCCCAAGGGCATTTGGGCCCTCCCAGGAATTGGAGGGTGCCAAAACCTCTCACAGCCTCCTGAGGAATAAGGCCCCTGGGCCAGGGCCCTCACGCACCGGGGCTGGGACCATCACCACCATCCCTGTTCCACCCATCACAGCCAGGCACCTGCACGCTCAAATTCAAGCTCCGGCAGAACCATCTCCAGAATCACCATCTCCACCTCGTTTCCAGCATTAGCAAAGACAGCCACCCCTGCTTGGGATGCTCCTCCTGCCTTGAACTTGCTCAGCAGCACAGAGGGCTTTGTTCAAACAGGAGCACAGCACTCGCCACTTGCTGCCATCTGGGTGCCAATGTCTGCACAAAGCAGCTCTGACGAGTTACGGTCGTGCTGGGCGAGCAGCTGTCTCAGGGGTCTTGGCTGGATGCAGAAGTGCCAGCAGACCATCTCTGGAGCTTGACAGTGCCTGCAAGGTCTTACACGGAACACCACCACACCGCGGCTCTGAGAGATCCTTCCTGCCGTGCAGGCTACAGCTTATCCACCCATGCATATCAGACCTCAGCTTCCCAAGTCTCACAGCGAACACACTCAAGTATACCCACCACGCGCTGCCTTCTCCATTTCCTTCAGGAGTTCCTTTAGCCCAGGAGATAACCTCGGGGAGTATCTCCCTCTTCTAGATGTATCCTTTCCTCTTTCCGGACCTAACACAACGTAGGAAGCTACATCGCCTGTGCCGGAAGTTTGGAAGATCACGGGGAGTCAGTGAAGTCAGTAAAGATAAACTACTTACCCCTGGGGATTCCAGCGGGGCTCCAGCACAGGAAAGAGCTGAGGACTTGGCAACGCCTTCCCTGGCCGCACTTCTGCAACCAAAGGTCCACAAAAAGTTTCCATCACACACAGCGGCATAACTGCGGCTGCCGAGCATAGCAGGGGATCGCGCAGTGCAAGGACATACACCACGCAGGACTACGCTCTCACATCTGCCGAGAGACCTGGCTGACGTTTGGCCTTTGCGCTGTCAGCTGTCACAAAGGATCTACAGAGCCATGACATACCCATGTGAGATGACGGACTCCCACGCATCCTGGATCGCAGAGGGGAAGCTGGATCACCTACACCTCCAGTCACACCTGCAAACACAGCACACAGCAACTCTCATTAAACATTCTTGCGGCCAGAATGACAGAGGAGGCAATCAAAACAGGGGACTCCTTCATGACACTGTTCTCTCCCTTCCACTCAGGAGCATCTTTGCAACAGTCCCCGGGTGCCTGCAGTGGCACCAGCAATTGTGGCAAAACTAGCCACGTGTGGAGCTGCCCAGAGGAAAGCTCTCCCGCAGCTCGACCCAGCTTCACACTCAACTGAACCCTGCCTGCTGGCTCTGCAGAAGGCACTCGAACACCTCACGGCTGGAGTGGCTGGCAAAGACACCTTTGCAAGGCAAAGCACGCCACGCACACCCACTCATCCTGACCCACATCCTCCCTTCTCTTCTGCAAAGGGAGTACGAAGACACACTTCACTTGGAAACAACATGAAAACCTAAGTGCTCCCCCCTTTTGCTGATCTACCTACGAGACTGCACTGAGTCTCGTGGACCTGATTAAACTGAGACTTTGACAAGCCACTGCCTGGAGACACAGCTGTAATCGAGGGCACATGAGAAACGTTCCACTGCACGCTGTGATCTCCCTCTTCCTTAGGAACCAGCAGCGTCTGGAAGGGGCTTCCGGTAATCACCTGCCATGCGGGCGCGGCATGAAAGATCCAGAGGGGCACACAAGCCAGCTGACCTGTTGGCTTTGGAAAGCTGCTGAAGCAGCATTCCAAAGAGTCTCTCCAGGCCACGTGAAAGGACTCTCAGGGACCTCACCGAAGAACACTCATCCCCTTGAGGCTTCATTACTGGGGGGCCTCGGATGCACAAAGGCCAAGCCAACACCACACTGGGAGCATGGAGCGCCCAAGAAATCGTAAACACCCATGCTTCTCACAGAGAAGAACCCGCTGGCCAATGAAAAGACGAACCACTGCTGAACCATCACAACCAAATAGGAACAAATATCGAGAAAATGAAGACTGGAGACTTACCTCCAGCATCCACACCGGGCTCAGGGACACGATTCCACGCTGTTGATTGACCAAGAGGGCCTGCAGGCACAAGCGGGATCAGACACAGGTGAGAAGAGCTTCCACTGCACACTGGGGCCTACATTTCCTGAGTGACCTGCAGGGTCTGGCGCTGGGTCAGGGAATGACCCACATACCAAGGCCTGGGTGCTCTCAGCTGATGGCAGGGGTAACCATCCCACTCATATGTGGCAGCTCTCCAACTAACCAAACACTTAGGACTTATCTGTGCAAGCCCTTCAAGGTGTAAGCACATTAGGAAGACCTTGACAGCATCTTCAGTAAAATTACCAACAGTTAGGGCATGCATCGTTCTGCCGTTGAGGAAACACACGCTCACAACTTACCTCTGGGTTTCCCCTGAGGCACAAAATCCGGATCCAGGCGACCATCCGGAAACGGAACACCAAAGGCGCCATCTAGAATCAAGAAGAACAGACGAGACTAGTTCCCATTGCATGTTGCCATCTTCTCCCTTAGTAGCAGGAGGTGGGTCAGGTAACGGCACGGAAGAAAGACTCGGGCCGTGATTTCCAAAGTTGCAGAGCAGCCAGGAGGACCTGTTGGCTGGCACCCCGGCAGCTCACAAAATACTCTCTCCACATGCCTCATGGACCGCGTGGAAGAAGATACAGCCCCTCGGGGCTTTCTTACTGGGAGATCTCTCACGTACACAAAGGAAGGTCACACTGGAGGAAACCATGCCTGTCTCTTCCTCTGGGCCGCGGGCCAGGGCTGTGCTGAATACTGGCATTCGACTACGGGGAGTGCCATGAGGCTGGGTCAGAAACGCTCACAGCTTTTCCCAGCACACATCCTCTAAAACTTCCCCCCTACGACAACTCCCAGGATGAAGGCTGTGCTCCAGCCAGCAAGAGGCCAAGTCACGGCCCGACAACGGCTGGAACCAGCCCTGGGGAGCAGAGCTGCCACGGGCTCTTTCCTGGCCCCTGAGGTGCTGCCCATCACCATCGGACCACCATGGAAAGCAGGCCCCAGGGAACCGTGCTCTGGCACCACGGGGATACAGCCTGACTTTTGGCCCCCAGTGCTGCTCACTTTTGGCCCCCTCTCTGCCCACCCACCTGCTCCCGGTGCTCGCCACGGAGCAGCAAAGCTCTCCCGGGAACACACGGCGGTAAGGAGGAGGACGACAACGAGACGGACAGGGGCCACGGACCCCTACACTCGTGCCATGCTGCCACCACAGCTGCTGCAGCCACAGCAAGTGCTGCTGTCGAGGCAGGCACACAGTGATCCTGTAGCTCGGGACAGACGTCACAGATGGGCGTTATGACCTCACGGCTCAGCACAGCAAGGTGGGGCACTGCGACTTCACGGCCTCGTGATGCTGGGTAGGAGGCTCCCCGTGTGCCCCTTGTCTTGTGATGCGCTGCACCAGGGCTGCCTGGGGTCGCTGCTTGGGGCACCTCTGCTGGGGAGAGCAGGGGCTATTTGGGCGCAAACCGTGGCAGCGAAGCTGCAGTGCAGCCACCTCCCCCAGGGAGCACATCCTGTTGGGCAGCTCAGGAGGGTGAGAGTCCTCCCAGGGTAGGCGCAGAGCTCTGTCCCTTGCTCTGGGCACCATCACCGTGGGGGACCATTCCCTGACACCTACAGAAAACCACAGCTGACGCTTGTCACACTTACATCGTAGAATCACAGCACCATAGAATGCCCTGGCTTGGAGGGGACGTTAAACAAGTGGTACGTCCAACCCCACCACTGTGCGCAGCGATGCCACCCACTGGGCCAGGCAGCCCAGGACGCCACCCAACCAGGCCTTGAACACCTCCACGGACGGGGCATCCACAGCTTTGCCGGAAAACTTTCATAGTGCCTTGACAACCTCAAGAAGGAATTTCTTCTTGCTCAGCGGGCCCAGAAGAGACGCAATACAGAAACAGGGTCTGCAACAAGGACGCTACTGCACAGGATATCCCTGAATGTGAAACTTGCCCTGAAAAACCAAGCAGATAAAGCCTCACTAGCACGGAGGATGATGTCTGAAAAATAAATATGGGGAGGTACGCTATATGACCTTCCCACAAAACCTGGCAACTTATGCGTCATGTCCTTGCATGTTTTTTCAATACACCGCATTGACTCTCCTTTGTCCGCATCTGTTTGCACTTCTTCAGATTGACAGCTCAAGACTGTCAATCTGTCAACGACTGGCAGCAACTCCACAAAATCCTCCATGCCAAAGCAGCTCCTGCAGATGCACAACGGAGTCCTCCACAAGGAATACGAGCTTATGCTGCAGCATCTGGAGAAGCAAGCTGCCTTTGTGGTGCTTGTTCGGGAGGCCTCCTTCGGATCACCTCTCAGCAACAGCAGGAGAGCTTTTCTTCTACATATCCATGCACCTCGGTACCTTTTCCCACCCCTGAACTTCGCACAGTGCTTAGCACGGAAAATAAGGGAAATTCACAAGGAAGGCAAATATACAAAAGGAAAGCAAATCCACGAAGAAGAACCAAAAGAGGAAGGACCAAAAAGCCAAGGAAGGCAAAGCAAAATCACCTGAAAAGCCGAGAAACAAAGAGGAACACCCTGAAGGAGGGAGAAAAGAGTTCCAAGAATGGGAAAGGGAAAAGTATCACTCACCACATCTGAACAAAACAAAGGTATTGCAACACAGGAGCAGCAATAAAGCAAGACTGACAAAAGAACGGCAAACAACAAGGAAAACAGAGCAAAGTAAAACAAAGACATGAAATACAAGAGTCCAGCACATGAACTCAAGACAGCATCACGGCAAAGCAAGGAAGCCAAACACAGGAAAACAGGCCCACTGCCCCGCCACAGGCATACACTGATCTAGGTAACTCTGTGACAGCCAGCTAACACAAACGGGAAGGAAGTAGGAAAGCAGTCTTTTTGGACTTCACAGGCTTTCCTCCTCATCAAATCTTGTTCTGCTCAGGAGCAAAAAGAGGGAAGCAATTCACCTGGATGACAAAGGGGTGCAGCCTGGTTCCACCCCTCCCTCACCTCATTTCAGGGCTGGCTGCCCCAAGGGAAGGATCACTGCTTCAAATTCTGCTCTTGTTTAGTATGGTGTGAGCCCTCTTCCTCACAAAGGGGTAAGCAGTTCCATCTTCATTTACTGGACTGAATCCCTTCCACCCCCTGGGCAAGGGAAAACTGTGCCTGTGATAGCCTTGGTCTACAGTTGCCATTCTGGGTTAACCAGTGGTACACTTCCGTTGGAGGCCTGGGTCAAAGGAGGTCCCTAAGGGCCAGCTGGGTCAGGCCCCTCTGGCTTCAAGCAGCAGAAAGGCTTACAGTAGCAGCTGATAGCCGACGGGGGATACCACTCTGTGTAGAAATGGGGGTACTCAGCTGTGTGAACTCCTTGGACAGGCCAAACAGCGTGGAGGTCACTTCTACTGGTAGCTGTGCAATTCAGGAATGAAGTCTGTTGCTCAGCTTGGACGCCTGACAGCATTTTGCGTGCTCCAGCAGCTTTACTCTAAGCAATGTATTGCTGTCAGGCAGACTGGGGTTTCTTTACCACTACCTCAGCAGGAACAAGACTAGAAATACGGTCCGTAAGTGCACTGCAATTGAACAAAAAAATGGTCTGGTTTGGCTGTAAGAATAGTGTATTTGAGAGATTTTTGGTGGATGTGGGCTAACAGGACAACTTCTGTTGGTGACTGGTTTCTGGGAAGGAGAAAAATTACACTTGGTTTTAGGGAATCAGCCTGGGATTCAAGCGACTCTTACTGAGAAAAGGGACAGCTTCTGTGGGTAAGAACATTATTTGGCGAGCTGTTGTAAGAGCGATGGAAATCTCTCTTGTTGTAATAAGAGATGGAAAAAAGCAGGGGAGTTACCTCGTAGGAAAAAAGAGCTCAGGGGGCTTGAGACAGTGTCTCAGAAAAGGCGTGCCTTTGCTTAGGATTGCTCTGTGTCTGAGTTTTCCTTGCTATTTGTGCATGAAGCCCCCAGATGGGAAACCCAGCCTCCCCCTCCAAGTGAGGACATTGCCCAAGCAGCCCCTGGGGCTTGGCCTGAAAAGAAGAAAAAACCCAACAAACAACCAAAGCAGTGCAATGCAAAGCAACAGAGAAAGAAGCATAAAAGAAAGAAAAGATGTTAAATAGCAAAAGGATAAGCAAAGAAAAACCACATGACATGGAAAGAACAAAGACAAAGACAACTCTTGGGATGGAATCAAAGAATGCCCTCAGGCATCTGTCCCCTCCCCTGAACCTTCCTACGTCCCAAGAGTTTCTGCCCAGTGGGACCACGTGCAGGACAGCAGGCTTTGGCTTGATGGGCTGCAAGGCCAAACAAGGGGCGGCTCCAGGCCCCCCAGAGGATGTCACAGGTGACATCACCCACGCTCCTGGAACCTTTGTGCTGTTACAATCAGTTTCCATGACGATGACAGGCCGTCCACAAGGACAGCTGGCAGATGTTGACAGGCACCTCAGCTGGGAGATGCACTGCCCGCAGCCGCTCGCCGTGCCCTGGGGCTGAGAGCAGCCCTGGCAGAAGACAAGCTCGGTCTCATCCCCTGCTGGATTACGGTTAAGTGCTACTATTTAGTCTTACTACTAACTGCGGACTGTTACCCTTTGGCATCAGATTGGCGGGTTACTGGATTAGATAAGGCTTCACGTGGAAATACTACTAATTTCAGTCAGTGCAAAGGCTTCAGGAAAACCCCTAAGGATTGGCTTAAAGGTTACTGTTAGAGGCTAGCGTTTAGGATGAAGAGTTACCATAGTAGGTTAGGATGAAGGGCTTCCCTTCAGTGACAGGTGAACAGTTACCACATCGCATTAGAGCGAAAGATTCCCATTTTGGTTATGGTTAAGGGCTACCCTTTGGTGTTAGGACTAAGGGTGGCCCTTACTTGATGAGGGCTAACACCATCCCTGTTGCGTTAACAGAAAAGGCTTAAGGGCTACCCATTAGGAGGGTTAAACATTACCTGTGTGTATGGCAAGCAGATTATACGGCAAATAGGTAAAGGACCAGAGAGATGATCGCGTTTCCAAAGGAGGAATGAAATAACAAGCTTACCTGTATCCTGGGCACGCAGAAGGGCTCCACTAAGGGTGACCTCCAGAGAGAGATCCTTCCTCCTTGGGAGTCAGCCCTTACATGGTGTCTAGCAGGGCTGCAGCCAGGGTCCACCCCTTCCGGTCACTCAGGTGAAACTGCCATCACCTGTGCCCCTGCAGCTGACTCAGCACTTGCCTCAGGTGGTCAAACAGGGGGTCAGGCTGTGATTATACAGTTCCCATGTAAACCACACATCTTTGTGATTTAGAGTTCAGACTTTCAGTTTATACATTTGGATTAGTGTTAGGAGCTAAAATTTCTAGTAGAAGAGAAAGGAAAAGAAACCCTACTAGGAAAAAAATACAGTGCAAAGAAAAAAAGAGCACCAAACTGAAAAAAAGAACAAAAAAAAACCCCAAGCACATCAAAGAAAGCCAATAACAATAAATGAAACAACAACAAACACCAAATTCAAAAACAAGCAACCAACGCTAACAGAACAGAATACACTCTCACGGAAAAGCAAAGATGACAACAGAGTCTGGAAGAGGCAAAAACTCAGCATCTAGGCCTGGGAAGATGACAGAGAACAATCTACATACACCAATGCCGAGAAAACAGGGCAATAGGCCCACATGGATCCAGCCAGCTGGAGAAAAAGCCACAAGAGCACCACAAGGGAAGAGGCAAGGAGGCCCAGGAGGTGTGGACCCACCTGGGAAACTCCAAGGAGCTGCAAATGCATCAAGCACGGCAGGAAAGCCCAGAGAGGAGGCTGCAGTTCAAGAAGCCAGAAAGGAACAGACAGAACAGAACAATCAAGGGAGAGAGCACATCAGGTAAGTGAAGGCAAAGGAAGAGCAAGGCTGGGGCAAGGGGACAAGGAAGACATAGCCAGGTAAGGCAACTAAGAATGAAGAGCAAGGGAGAAACTCCAAGCAAAGCCAAGAACCATCCTCTGAAAAGGCAAGGAATGCTCTCCTCTGGGAGGAAGAAACTAATGCAAAGAAAGGAGCAGGTAATGAAAACAAAGAACCAAAAAAACCAACCAGACACAAAGACAATGGAAAGCAAAGCAAAAGGCGCACTACTGAAAAGCAACAGGGGAAACAAAACCAAACGAGGAAAACAAAGCAATTAAAACAAGTCACGATACTGTATTCCATTCATGTGCTTTACTCGTGTATATCGTGGCAAACCAAAGACGCCAAACACAGTACAAAGAGAAAAACACTCACCAATGCTTAGCACTGAAGAGAAGGAAGAAACGAAAATTCTCGAGCAATGCAAGGCAAACATACAAAAGAAAAACCAAAGAGCAAAGCAAAACAAAGCCAGGAGCAATAACAGAAGGAGGAAGTACTAAAAAGCCAAGGAAAGCAAAGCAAAAATCACCTGAAAAGCCAAGAAACCAAAAGGAATACCCTTAGCAAGCAGAAATCCAGCCATCAGAGGACTGTGTCAACTCCATGGATTCCAGTGACACCTAGGTATCTGCAACATCAAATTTCAGCCAGGCATCCCGGGCCCTTGGTGGCCTATGACAGCAGCGCTCCTACAGAGTTCATTCTCTTACACCCTGATACCAAAGACATGCTACCTGTGAGTGGCTATCTCAATATCTGGCTGCCACAGGACTTGCAAGGAGTGACACCAAGTTTTCTCTCTCTAGTCAGCACACAGAAGTTACTTTGGCTGCTCTCTTCTCCTCCAAAGGCAATCTCGTGCCATGCAGGGAGGGAGGACGTGGTGTACTTCTAGCATCAAGTTACATGTGGTCAAGTCAGGTGATGACATACCTGCTCCCAGCCTGAATCGTCACCCTTCGTGAACGCTGTCACTGAAAGCTTGCTGCTATTGTGTTAGCTGATTCTTGCTAGCATTCCCTCCTGATGAGCTTCACATACATCAGGGCTTGGACAAGTCTTACTGACGAGGGCATCAAAATTGCCATCTGGCCGCAGTGATCTTCTGGACACTAGCTTTTCATTACACGTGAAACAATCTTTCCTGCAAGATATGAAGAAGGAGAGAGAACAATGCTCAGTCTGTGGCAAAAAGAGAAGCGTGTGTCCCAACACTACCACTGTTAGAGAAAGCACTCCTCATGACTCAAGTTTTACAGAAAAGCTGGAACGAGGCTTCTCAGCTACTTGATCTGGCTGTTCAAAGAGATTAAAAATCAAACAAAACAAAACAAAACAACAGCATTCTGTATTTAGAGTCCCTGTAATATAGAGTATTATAGTCTGTCTTTAGAGTTCTATAATATAGAGTACTATAGAAGTCCTACTCTGCACATTATTTTTGCCCTTAATCCAATGGCTGGATTTGCCCTGAGAAAGGAGGCATTTCTGATGCAGATTACAATGAAGGCACAGTCCTTCATAGGACCCGTAGGATGAAACAAAGATTCAGAAACCCACTCTGGAATTCAGGCACTCATTACTGGGAAAACTCAAGCACAGTCTTGTCCTTCCTAACGTTTTGTTCTCAGTTAATTAATATGTTAGGCTCATCTGTAGTTTTTTTCTCCTGTAAAACAAAGAGGTGTCACTTGCTGAAACGCCACTGATTACTTTATGGAGAACAGTGTTCTTGTTTCTTCCTAATGACAAGGGTATTTTTGCTAATTGCTCAGCAGAATTTCCACAGGCGCAGTGTGCTTCAACTAAGTGTGACCTCCGAACACAGGCAGCCACCATCATCAGAAATTAATACTTAAAATGACTGCCTTAATTGTTTTTGCTGAGCTCAGAATTCTTTTTGCCTTGGAGAAAACAGGAACTTGCAGTTGAACAATACAAGAAAAGCACTCTGTACTTCACTGTACTCTTTATTTTCCTCTTGCCCCACTGATAACTACAGAAGGCAAACATGGGTAGCTTGGCCTTGAATGCCTCCAGGGATGGGACACCAGCAGCCTCTCCAGCCTGTCCAGGTCCCTCTGGATGGCTTCCCTTCCTTCCAGACTATCGACTGCACTGCCCAGTTTGTATCATCTGCAAACTTGCTGAGGGTGCACTCGATGCCATTGTCTGTGTCCCTGATGAAGATGCTGAGGAGCACCGGTCCCAAGACCAACCCCTGAGGGACACTGCTTGTGATCAGCCTCCACCCTGGCACAAAACCATTTGTCACAACCCTTTGGCTGTGTCCAGCCAGCCAATTCCTACTCCACTGAACAGTCCATCCTTCCAATCTATACCTCTTTAATTTAGAGAGAAGGATGTGCTGAGGGACCATGTCAAAGGCTGTGTAGAAGTCCAGGTAGATGACATCCACTGCCCTTCCCCCGTCGACCAAAGCTATCACTCCACTACAGAAGGCCACCAGATTGGTCAGGCACAATCTGCTCTTGGTGAAGCCATGCTGGCTGTCTCAGATCTCTTTGTCTCATGTGCTGCCTTAACATAGCTCCTAGGAGGATCTGCTCCATGATTTTCCCAGGCACAGAGGTGAGGCTCACCGGCCTGTAGTTCCCCGGGTCCTCCTTCCTCCCTTTCTTAAAAATTCCCAGGATCCTGTTGCGATTCATCCACACGCAGACATTCTGGAAGACAAGCATCTGAGACTGGCCAAAAGTGGAACAGGACGACTGTTTGCTGAGGGCTTATTTTGCAAAAACATTTTAAACATTTTTCATTTTTCCAAATATCAGTTCAGCCTCTCACTTCTTTCTCTAAAGCGGATAATAACATTTATGTCTGACTCTGAAATTCCAAGTGAAATGAATTATACACCCAGTGGTGTGAGCTGCCCAGAACAATCACTGAAAGAGTATTCGGCCTTCTTAAAGGAGGTGATTTGGAAGTCTGGATGCATTCTTATACGGCAGCCCACCGGACCTGCTTGCTACGCAGCCCGGTTAAGCACGCACTGCCATTCCTTCACTTCTCACAGCTCACTATGCCATGAAAAATGGACAGAAAAAACCATCAGGGATTTCCTAGGCAAACCACGGATATCACAGAATCATAGAATATCCTGAGTTGGAAGGGACACACAGGGACCATCAAGTCCAACTTCTGGCTCCCCAAAGGACCACCCAAACTCAAACCCTGTGCCCAGGGCACACTGCCAGCTCAGATTCAAGTTGTCAGCAACCACAACGCCCAGATCCCTCCCTTTTGGCAGGGCTGACCTCCAGCCCCTCGCCCCCCCACTCTGTACCTACAGCCAGGGCTGCCGCATCCCAGGTGCAGAACGCAGCGCTTGCTCTTCTTCATGCAGATGGGGACCACCCTCACATTTCTCCACATCTTGCTGCAGGGCCTCTCAACCCCCAAGGCAGTCAACATTCCTCCCAGCTTCACACCAACCACAAACTTACATCATACAACGGCCACATCTTGATTGGAACCAACAGTGAAAGCATTACAGAGAAATGGCCTTCAAACGGACCTTCAAACTCACCTCGCCTTGCCTTGCCTCGCCCCGCCTCGCCTCGCCCTGCCTCACCCTGACTCGCCCCGCCCCTCCTCGCCTTGCCCTGCCTCGCAACACCACGCCTCGCAACGCCACGCCACGCCTCGCTCCCCCTTGTCCTGCCCCTCCCCGCCCCGCCTCGACCTGCCTCACCCCGCCTCGCCCCGCCTGGCCCCGTCTCTCCCCGCCTCGCCTTGCTTTGCCAGGCCTTGCCTCAACCTGGAACGCCTTGCCACGCCCCGACTCGCCCCGCCTCGACCCACCCCCGCCTCGCCTCGACACCCCCGCCTCACCCACCTTGCCCCGCCTTGCCTCGCCTCGCCCCACCCTTCCCTGCCTCGCCCCGCCTCTCCCCGCCCCGCCTCACCTCGCCTCGCCCCGTCTCACCCCGCCTCGCCCAGCCCTGCTTCACCCCGCCCCGCCCTGCTTCACCTCACCTCGCCTTGCCCCACCTCGCCCCGCCTCACCCCGCATCGCCCTGCCTCGCCACGCCTCGGCCCGCCTCTCCCCACCCTGCCTTGCCCCGCCTTACCCTGTCTTACCCTGTCTTGCCCCGCCTCGTGTCACCTCGCCTCGCCCCACCTCGCCCTGCCTTGCCTCGCCTCTCCTTGCCTTGGCATCGCCTCGCCTTGCCTCTCCTCCCCTCGTCTCGCCCCGCCTCGCCTTGCCTCTGCTCGCATTTGAATCGCCTCGCCTCGCCTCTTGTAGCCTCACCCTGTCTCGCCCCGCCTTGCCACACCTCACCCCACCCCGCCTCTCCCCGCCTTGCCCCGCCTCGCCTCGCTCCACCCTGCCTAGCCCCGCCTTGCCCCGCCTCGCCTCGCCCCGCCAGGCCTTGCCTTGCCCCGCCTCGCCCTGCCTTGACTCGCCTCGCCCTGCCACACCCTGCCCTGCCCTGCTTCGCCTAGCCCTGCCTCGCCCCAACTCGCTCCGTTTTGTTTCCCCTCACCCCACCATGCCCCGCCTTGCCCCGCCTTGCTCCGCCTTGCCTAGCCCTGCTTTGCCTCACCTCGCCCTGCCTCGCCCCGCCTCACAACGTCTGGCCTCGCCTCGCCTCGCCTCGCCTTGCCTTGCCTCGCACTGCCCTGCCCCGCCCCGCCTCTCCTCGCCCCGCCTCACCCCGCCTCGCCCCGCCTCGTCCCCGCCTAGTCCGGTCTCACCCCTTCTCGCCTCAGCCCGCCTCGCCCCGCAGCGCCCTGCCCCCCTCGTCGCGCCTCGCCCTGCCCCGCCTCGCTCCGCCTCGCCTCACCTCGCCTCGACTGGCCCCGGCTTGCCCCGCCACACCCCGCTTCGCCTCGCCTTGCCCAGACTCGCCCCGCCCCGTTTCGCACCGCCACGCCTCGCGCCACCCCACTTTGCCCTGCCTCGCCCCACCGCGCCCAGCCTCTTCCCGCCTCGCCACGCCTCGGCCAGCCCCGCCTCGCTCTGCCTCGCCCTGCCTCGGCCCGCCATACCCTGTCTCGCCCCGCTTTGCCCCGCCTCGCCCCACCTCGCCCCACCTTGCCTCGCCTCGCATTTTCAGCGCCTCGACTCGCCTTCCGTCGCCGCGCTCTGCCTTGCCCAGCCTCGCCCTGCCTCGCCCCGCCTCACCCCACCTTGCCCCGCCACGCCTCGCTCTGCCTCTCCCAGCCACGCCTTGCCTTGCCCCGCCTCGCCTCGCCCGGACTGGCCCTGGCTCACCCCGCCATTCCCCGCCTCGCCTCGCCTTGCCCAGACTTCGCCCCTCCCCACCTTGCCTTGCCACGCCTCGCCCCACGCCACTTGGCCCCGCCTTGCTCTGCCTCACCCTGCCTCTTCCCACCTCGCCACGCCTCAGCCCGCCCCGCCTTGCCCCGCCTTGCCCAGCCTCGCCCCGTCTCGTCCCGCCTTGCCTTGCCCCGCCTTGCCCCGCCCCACCCCGCCTCGCTCCGACCCACCTCACCCCGCCTGGCCCCGTCTCGCCCCGCCTCGCCTTGCTTTGCCAGGCCTTGCCTCAACCAGGCATGCCTCGCCAAGCCCCGCAACGCCCCCACCTCGCCCCGCCTCGCCCCGCCTCGCCTCGCCTTGCCCCACCTCGCCTTGCGTTGCCTCACCTCGCCTTGCCTTGGCATTGCCTCACCCCGCCACACCTCTCCTCCCCTCGCCTCGCCTTGCCTCTCCTTGCCTCGCCTTGCATTTGCATCGCCTCGACTCGCCTTTCGTCGCCGCGCTCTGCCTCGCCCAGCCTCACCCCGTCTCATCCCGCCTCGCCCCGCCTTGCCCCGCCTCACCCTGCCTCGCCCTGCCATACCCCATCTCGCTCCACCTCGCCCAGCCTTGCCCCGTCTCATCCCGCCTCGCCCCGTGTCGCCTAGCCTTGCCTCGCCTCGCCTTGCTCAGCCTCGCCCCGCCCCGCCCCACCTTGCCCCGCCTCGCTTCGCCTCGCCTCGCCTCACCCCACATCGCCCCGCCTTGCCTCGCCTTTCCTTGGCATCGCCTCGCCTAGCCTCGCCTCTTCTCACCTTGCCTCGCCCCGCACTGCCACGCCTCACCCCGCCTCGCCCCGCCCAGCCTCACCCTGCCTTGCCCCGCCTCGCCCCGCCTTGCCCCGCCACGCCTCGCTCTGCCTCTCCCAGCCTCGCCTTGCCTTGCCCCGACTTGCCTCGCCCTGACTGGCCCTGGCTCACCCCGCCATTCCCCGCCTCACCTCGCCTTGCCCAGACTCGCCCCTCCCCACCTCGCCCCGCCACGCCTCGCCCCACGCCACTTGGCCCCGCCTCGCCCCGCCTCGCCCTGCCTCTTCCCACCTCGCCACGCCTCAGCCCGCCCCGCCTCGCCCTGCCTCGCCCTGCCATACCTTGCCTTGCCCCGCCTTGCCCCGCCTCGCCCCGCCTTGCAACGCCTCGGCTCGCCTTTCGTCGAGGTGCTCTGCCTTGCCCAGCCTCGCCCCGTCTCTCCCCGCCTCGCCTAGCCTTGCCACGCCTATCCCTGCCCTACCTCGCCCCACCTCGCCCTGCCTCGCCTCACTCCGCTCCACCTCGCCCCGCCCTTCCCCGCCTCTCCCCGCCCTGCCCCGCCTCGCCCCGCCTCTCCCCGCCCCGCCTCACCTCACCTCGCCCTGCCTCGCCCAGCCCTGCCTCGCCCCGCCCCGCCCTTCTTCGCCCTGTTTCGCCTCGCCGCGCGTCGCCCCGCCTCGCTCCCCCTCGTCCCGACTCACCTTGCCCCGCCTCGCCCTGCCTGACCCCATCTTGCCCGCCTCGCTCCGCCTCCCCTAGCCCTGCCTCTCCTCTCCTCGTTCAGACTCGCCCCGCCCTGCCCCGCCTCGCCCCGCCTCATCCCCGCCTCGTCCGGTCTCACCCCGTCTCGCCTCAGCCCGCCTCGCCTCGCCCCGCTCCGCCCCGCCTCACCTTGCCCCACTTCACCCCGCCTCGCCTCGCCTTGCCTCGCCCCACCTCGCCCCGCCTCGCCTCGCCTCACCTTGCCTTGGTATCGTCTCGCCTTGACTCGCCTCTCCTCCCCTCGACCCACCCTGCCTCGCCTAGCCTCTCCCCTCCTCGCCTCGCCACGCCCTGCCAGGCCGTGCCTCGCCTCGCCTTGCCTCAACCCACCTCACCTCTCCTCCCCTCGCCCCGCCCTGCCACACCTTGCCACTCCCTGCCTCGCCTTGCCCGCCTCTCCCTGCCCCGCCTCGCCTCGCCTCACCCCGCCTCGCCCTGCCCTGCTTCGCCCCACCTCCCCTTGCCCCACCTCGCCCCGCCTCACCCCCCTCATCCCGGCTTGCCTCGCCCTGCCTGGCCCCGCCTGGCCCCACCTGGCCCCGCCTCGCCCCGCCCCGCCTCGCCCCGGCTCGCACTGCCTGACCCTGTCTTGCCCCGCCTTGCCCTGCCTCGCCTCGTCCTGCCTCGCCCAGCCTCGCCCTGCCTCTCCCCGCCTCGGCCCGCCTCTCCCCGCCCTGCCTTGCCCCGCCTCGCCCCACCTCACCCCGTCTTGCCTTGCCTTGCGTCGCCTCGCCTTGCCCCACCTCACCCCGCCTCGCCTTGCCTCTCCTTGCCTTGGCATCGCCTCGCCTCACCTCGCCTCGCCTCTCCTCCCCTCCTCTCGCCCCGCCTCGCCTTGCCTCTCCTCGCATTTGAATCGCCTCGCCTCGCCTCTTGTAGCCTCGCTCCGCCTCGCCCCGCCTCGCCCTGTCTCGCCCCGCCTCGCCCCGCCTTGCCACACCTCACCCCACCCCGCCTCGCCCCGCCTTGACTCACCTCGCCCCGCAACGCCTCGCCCCACACCGCCTAGCCCAGCCTCACCCCGCCCTTCCTCGCCTCACCCCGCACTTCCCCGCCTCGCTCGGCCTCTCCCCGTACTGCCTCGCCTTGCCTAGCCCTGCCTCGCCCAGCCCTGCCTCACCTCGCCCCGCCAGCTTTGCCCTGTCTCGCCTCGCCCCGCCTCGCCCCGCCTCACCCCGCCTCGCCCAGCCTCGCCCTGTCTCGCTCCGCCTCGCCCCGCTTTGCCTCACCTTGCCCCGCCTGGCCTGGCCTCCTCTGGCCTCGCCTCGCCTCTCCTCTCCTCCCCTCGCCTCGCTCTGCCTCCTTGCTTTGCCTCACATTTGAATCGCGTCGCCTCGCCTCCCATAGCCTCGCTCCGCCTCGCCCGTCCTCAATCCGTCTCGCCTCGCCTCGCCCCGCCTTCCCACGCCTCACCACGCCCCGCCTCGCCTCGCCTCGCCCCACCTCGCCTCGCCTCTCTTCCCTTCACCTCGCACCGCCTCGCCTTGCCTCGCCTCGCATTTGCATTGCCTTGTCTCGCCTTTCGTCGTCTCGCTCCGCCTCTCCCCGTCTCGCCCCGTCTCGCCCCGCCAGGCCCCGCCTTGCCTCGCCTCGCCTCTCCTCCCCTCACCTTGCCCCGCTTCTTTGCCTCGCCTCGCATTTGCATCGCCTCGCCTCTCCTAGCCCCGCCTCGCCTCGCCTCGCCCAGACTCGAACCGCTCTGCCCTGCCTCGCCCCGCCTCTCCCCTCCCCGCCTCGCCTCGCTTCGCCTTGCCTCGCCCAGCCTCGCCTCGCCCCGCCTTGCCCTGCAACACACTGCGTTGGCTCGCCCCGCCTCGCTCCGCCCCGCCACGCCCCGCCATGCCTCGCCCCGCCCCGCCACACCTCGCCTCGCCCCACTCCGCCCCGCATCGCCCCGCCCCCCTTGTCCCGCCCTGCCCCACCCCGCCTCGAACCGCCTCGCCTTGCCACGCTCCCCACCTCGCCTTGCCTTGCCACGCCTCGCCCCGCCTCGCCCCCCCTCATCCCGCCTCGCCCTGCCCTGTCTCACCTTGCCTCTCCCCGCCTCGCCCCACCTCGCCCCGCCTCCTTGCCTCGCCTTGCCTTGGCATCGCCTCACCTCACCTCGCCTCGCCTCTTCTCCCCTTGCCTCGCCCCGCCTTTTTGCCTCACCTCGCATTTGCATCGCCTTGACTCGCCTTTCATCGCCTCGCTCCGCCTCGCCCTGTCTCGCCCCACCTCGCCCCGCCTCTCCCCGCCTCGCCTTGCCTCGCCCCGCCTCGCATTGCCTCGCTTCGCCCCGCCTGGCCCTGGCTCGCCCCGCCCCGCCTCGACTCGCCTCTCCCCGCCTCACCTCCCCTTGCCACGTGTCACCCTGCCCCACTTCGCCCCGCCTCGCCTCGCTCCGCCCCGCCTAGCCTTGCCTCGCCCCACCCCGCCCTTCCCTGCCTCGCCCCGCCCTTCCCCACATCACCCCACCTCTCCCCGCCCCGCCTCGCCTTGCCTCGCCCTGCCTCGCCCAGCCCTGCCTCGCCTTGCCCCAACCTTCTTCGCTCCGTTTCGCCTTGCCCCGCCTCGCCCCACCTCTCCCCACCTCGCTTCGCCTCGTCCCGCCTCGCCTCGCCTCGCCCCACCTCGCCTCACCTCGCCCTGCCCTGCCCCGCCCTGCCCTACCTCGCCTCGCCCTGTGTCGCCTCGCCTCGCCCCGCCTTGTTTCCTCTCGCCCCACCCTGCCCTGCCCTGCCTTGCCCCGCCTCTCCTTGCCTCGCCTCGCCTCAGGCCCCCCTCGCCTCGCCTCGCCTTGCCCTCCCTCATCCCGGCTCACTTCGCCTCTCCTGGCCCCGCCGGGCCCCGCCTCACTTCACCATGCCTCGCCCCGCCCCACCTAGCCCCGCCTCGCCTCTCCTCCACTCGCCTCGCCACGCCTCGCCTTGCCTCTCCTCGCAATTGCATCGCCTCGCATCGCCTCCCGTAGCCTCGCCCTGCCTTGCCCTGCCTTGCCACACCTTGCCTCGTCCCACCTCGCTTTGCCTTGCCTCGCTTTGCTCCGCCTAGCCCTGCCTTGCCCCGCCTCGCCCCGCCTGGCCTTGCCTCGCCCCGCCTCGCCCCGTCTCGCGCCGCCTCGCCCCGCTTTGCCTCACCTCGCCCTGCCTGGCCTTGGCTCACCCCGCCTTGCCTCGCTCCACCCCGCCTAGCCCCGCCTTGCCCTGCCTCGTCCTGCCTAGGCCTTGCCTCGTCCCGCCTCGCCTCGTCTCACCCTGCCTCGTCCCGCCTTGCCTCGCCTCGCCCTACCATGCCCCGCCCTGCCCTGCCTCGCCTAGTCCTGCCTCGCCTCACCTCATCCTGTTTTGTTTCCCCTCACACTGCCCCGCCCCGCCCCGCCCCGCCCCGCCTCGCCCTGCCTCGCCCTGCCTTGCCTAGCCCTGCCTCGCCTCTCCTCACCCCGCCTCACCCCGTCTGGCCTCGCTTTGCCGTGCCTTGCCTCACCTCGCACCACCCTGCCCTGCCCCGCCTCGCCTCGCCCCATCTCGCCTCGCCCCGCCTTGCCCTGCCACGCCCCGCCCCGCCACGCCTCGCCCAACTTCGCCCCGCCCAGCCTCGCCTCACCCTGACTGGCCCCAGCTCGCCCCGCCACGCCCCACCTCGCCTCGCCTTGCCCAGACTTACCCGGCCCCCCCTCGCCCTGCCACACCTCGCCCAATCCCACTTTGCCCCGCCTCGCCCCACCTCGCCCCACCTCTTCCTGCCTCACCATGCCTCGGCCCGCCCCGCCTCACCCCGCCTCGCCCTGCCTCGCCCTGCCTCGCCCTGCCATACCCCGTCTCGCCCTGCCTGGCCCGCCTTGCCTCGCCTCGCACTGCCCTGCCTTGCCCTGCCTTGCCTCGCCCCGCCTCGCCTCGCCTGGCCCCGCCTAGCCCTGCCGCACCCCACCCCGCCACGCCTCGGTTCGCCTCGTCCCGCCCAGCCTCACCTCGCCTTGCTCCACCCTTCCCCGCCTCACCCCGCTACGCCTCGCCCCACCTCGCCCCTCCCCTCCCCGTCTTGCCCCGCCCCACCTTGCTTCGCCTAGCCTCGCCTCGCCTCGCCCTGCCCCCGCCCCGCCTCGCCCCACCTCTCCTCGCCTCGCCCCGCCTTGCCCCGCCTCGCCTCGCCTCGCCCCGCCTCGCCTTGCCTCGCCCTGCCTCGCCTCGCCTCTCTTCTCCTCCCCTCGCCTCGCCCCGCCTCCTTGCCTCACCTCGCATTTGCATCGCCTCGCTTTGCCTCCCGTAGCCTTGCTCTGCCTCGCCCCTCCTCGACCTGTCTCGCCTCGCCTTGCCCCGCCTTGCCACGCCTCAGCCCGCCCCACCCCACACCGCCTTGCCCCGCCTCGTCCCGCCTCACCCCGTCTCGCCATGCCTTGCCTCGCCCAGCCTCGCCTCGCCCTGCCTTGCCCTGCAACACCCTATGTCGCCTCGCCCCCCCTTGTCCCACCTCGCCCCACCTCGCCTCGACCTGCCTCTCCCCGCCTCGCCTTGCCGCGCCTTGCCCCGCCCCACCTCACCTTGCCTTGCCCCGTCTCGCTTCGTTTCGCCTCGCCTCGATCTGCCTCTCCCTGCCTCGCCTCTCCTCCCCTCGCCTCGCCCTGCCTCTCCCTGCCTCGCCTCTCCTCCCCTTGCCTCGCCCTGCCTCCTTGCCTTGCCTTGCCTTGCATTTGCATCGCCTCGCCTCGCCTCCCGTAGCCTCGCTTCGCCTCGCCCCACCTCGCCCTGTCTCACCCCACCTCATCCCACCTTGCCACGCCTTACACTGCCTCGCCTCGCCTCGCCTTTCCTCTCCTCCCCTCGCCTCGGCCCGCCTCCTTGCCTCACCTCGCATTTGCATCGCCTCGCCTCGCCCCGCCTTTCCATGCCTCACCCCGCCTTGCCTCGCCCCGCCTCGCCTCGCCTTACCCCACCTCGCTCCGCCTAGCCTCGCCTCGCCCCACCTTGGCATCGCCTCGCCTCGCCTCTCCTCCCCTCGCCTCGCTCCGCCTCCTTGCCTTGCCTCGCATTTGCATTGCCTCGCCTTGCCTCCCATAGCCTCGCTCCGCCTCGCCCCTCCTCACCCTGTCTCGCCTCGCCTCGCCCTGCCTTACCATGCCTCACCCCGCCTCGCCCTGCCCCACCACGCCTCGCCTCGCTCTGCTCCGCCCCGCCTTGCCCCGCCTCGCTCCCCCTTATCCCGCCCCGCCTCGCCTCGCCCCACCTCGCGCCGCCTCAACTCGCCTTGCCACACCTTACCCCGCCCCGCCCCCCCCCCTCGCCCTGCCTTGCCTCGCCTCGCATTGCCCCACCTCACCCTGCCTCGCCTCTCCTCGCCTTGTTTTGGCATCGCCTCGCCTCGCCTCGCCTCTCCTCCCCTCGCCCTGCCCTGCCTCGCCTAGCCTCTCTCCGCCTCGCCTTGCCCCGCCTCCTTGCCTCGCCTCGCATTTGCATTACCTTGCCTCGCCAGGCCCCGCCTCGCCTCGCCTCGCCTTTCCTCTCCTCCCCTCACCTCGGCCCGCCTACTTGCCTTGCCTCACATTTGCATCGCCTCGCCTTGCCTCTTGTAGCCTCACTCCGCCTCGCCCCTCCTCGCCCCGTCTCGCCTTGCCTTGCCCCGCCTTGCCATGCCTCACCCCGCTTTGCCTCGCCCCGCCTCTCCCCGCCTCGCCCCGCCTTGCCTCACCTCGCTCCGCCTAGCCTCGCCTCTCCCCGCTTTGGCATAGCCTCACCTCGCCTCTCCTCCCCTCGCCTCACCCCGCCTCACCTCGCCTCGCCTCTCCTCCCCTCGCCTCGCCTCGCCCCGCCTCGCCTCGCCTCGTCTCGCATTTGCATCGCCTTGACTCCGTTTTCGACGCCTCGCTCCGCCTCGCCCCCCCTCACCCCGTCTCGCCCCGCCTCCCCCTGCCTTGCCACGCCTCACCCCGCCCCGTCACGCCTCACCTCGCCCCGCCTTGCCTCGCCTCACCCCGCCCTTCCTAGCCTCGCCCCGCCTCTTCTTGCCCCGCCTCGCCTCGCCCTGCCTCGCCCAGCCCTGACTCGCCCCTCCCCGCCCTTCTTCACCCCGCCTTGCCTCACCCCGCCTGGCCCCGCCTGGCCCCGCCCCGCCCCGCCTCGCCTCGCCCCGCCTGGCCCTGTCTCGCTCCGACACGCCTCGCCCTGCCCCACATCGCCCCGCCTCGCCCCGCCTGACCCCGTCTCGCCCACCTCGCCCCGCCTCGCCTAGCCCTGCCCCGCCTCACCCGCCTCGCCACGCCTCAGACCACCCCGCTCCACCCCGCCTTGCCCCGTCTTGTCCCGCCTCACCCCGTCTCGCCCCGCCTTGCCTCGCCCAGCCTCGCCTCGCCGTGCCTTGCCCTACAACACCCTGCGTCGCC
>NC_052572.1:84835994-84912397 GCF_016699485.2 Gallus gallus | reverse complement strand
CTGCTCCTTTGCTGGCATATCAAGAACGCACACCAGGTCTCCCACCTGCAAGACATTGCAACATCAATCCCAGCGTCAGCACAGCTGGGAGGAAAGCACAGCTGAAATGGCACCCTTCTTCTGCACTGCCAAAGAGCACACAGCTTGAGAGCAATTGCACCGGGGCAGCTCTTCAGGCATTTCCCGTGGGAAAGCTGAACGTGGAGGTACAAGAGTCACTGCCTTACACACCAGACAGAATACAGTGCAAGCATGCCATATGAAACCATCTTTTAGACATGGCTGAACTCCTCCCTGCATCCAACCCAGTGCAAGTCCTATCTGGACCTGCATCTTCCGGGCTTCGCCTCACAAGGCATTCTGAAGGTGTCTGAGAATATTCCTGATGCATTCACATGTCATACTCTTCTGGCCGTGACAACAAGGAACGCCTTCTTTATCTGCTTACCTCCAAGGAGAGCTCATCCGCTGCCTGGGCAATGTATCTCTTAATAACATGGCCAGCAGCAATAGCTGGAATATTAAGAGATGACTCCTCACGGACCAGCAAGGGCTTCCCCTGGTTCTCAGGCTGAAACAGAGAGCACAGGCCATGGTGAGGAGCTGAGGACAAACAAGGAGGATTTCAGGGTGCCATCTCGATGCCACTAGCAAGGAAATGAAGCTTTTAAGGCAGCTCTTCAGGGACACCGAGAGAGCCGGAAGGATGCTCTCTCTCTTGAAAAGCAGGAGAGCACACCGGTGGCTCATTCTGCTGGCTCAAGTCAGGGAACAGAGACCAAGCAGAGCTTCACACTGTACCTCCGTCAACGCCCGGTCAGGCCCACGGCTGATCTCGCTGCTCGCAATGCCCATCACAGCAGGCGCGACAAGCTGCAACAGAAAAGAAACACATTTCCTGTGCTCACACAGCACTGGATCAAGAGACTTCTTCAGAACTACTTCTAGAAACAACAACTGTGTGCAGTCTATTCAAACAGGACAGCCATTGCAATACGCAGCACTGGACCAAGTCGCTGTCCCTCTGCTAGCAGATGGGGACTCTGGCACAAAGCAGCAGATGCATTTGCCCGCAGCACGCTGAGAGCGCAGTAGCAGGCCAGGGAGAGGTGTCACTGCTGGGGCTGGAGCTGCTCCCCAGCCCTCGGCTCCCAGCAGCAGCCTCACCACCAGCGCCGGCCGCAGCCTTGCCCACGCATTTCCTCTGTCTGCATGCCCGCTGTGCTCCCTACAGCTGTCGGGCACACTCACACAGCCAAAGCATGCTCGCTTCTGCCCCTGGCTCATGTTGTGCAGCTCTGCACAAAGTGCGGCTAGGGCTCTTTGCCTAAGGGATTGCCTTCCTTCACACTAGCTGCTCCCAGCACTACAGGCAGCATCCTGCTGAGGGTTGAGCTGGAGAGGAAGTGACCAGAGCTGCATTTCAGCTGGACGAGGCTGTGTTACTACACACGGTGTGACTAAACACGGGCTGCTGAACCATGGGGGGGGGGGACAAAACATGGCACGTACCTGGCAAGAGATCAGAACAAGGGAGAAGCAGATCCTCGAACCCGCAGCCGTTCCTTGTCACTTTGCTCTGATCTTCCGCGAGCAAAAGCTGCACCAAGGGAGCAGGCGGAGGGTGGGCAGGGGAGGGAGAAAGAGCAGGTCAGTGAGCTTGCACAATTGAGCAAAGGGAAGAACCAGGGAAGAACCGTGGCAGAAATGCCACCTTGATGGATGGATTTGGACTGGATGGCCCGGGGGAAAATGGCCTCTGACGGTCAAGACTAAGCAATATGATCCTAGGAGCTCCACCAGCCAGCACTTCTCAAGCCCTCACTGCCCACCCGTCTATCCCGCACCGTCTCAGCTTACCTACAAGGCGCTGCGCAAGACGGGATGAAGACGAACGGACTCAATCAGTGCACAAGTGCAACAAGCCACGTACTCACGCCGAGCTCAAGCGCTCCAATGAAGGGAAGCAGCACGCGCTGCTCCTCCTCTCATTCTAGCTGCTTATGACATCACTAAGGGCCACCCGGCTGCTCCACCATGGACGGACAAGGTGGGGAGGCAAGACCACGTCACAAGACCACAGGATTCCAAAAGGGCACCCCAGCGTTCGAGAAATCAGTGCGTGGTTGGAATTCTATCTCAGCCAAAACCTGGAGAAGCTGGCATGGGCTTGTCGGGACCAAAGTGCAGGACCCGGCGCTTGGTGCTGTTGAGCCTCTTGCTGGGCCTATGGCAAATCCACACTAGGGTCCTTCTTTGCACCCAAGGGCGGCTTAGAGCAGCCATCTCTTGCACCTGGATGGAAATAAAGGAAGAGAAACACAGCACTACTACCAGCCTGCTTTGCCAATTTCTTTCCCGAGCACATTTTTGCCTTTTGGCTTCCACGATGACCTCATTTCCTCCTCCTTTTCTTTGGGGGGAAGCTGCCCCCCGTGCCTGAGCTTCACATGAAACATGACACTAAGACAAACGCTTGCCCTGGGTGCAGGGTGGCTGTGCTTTGCCAGGTATACTAGCGGGCTAGGAAGCGTCACGTGGCAGCTCCAGGCCCAGTCTGCATTCAGTCACTGTGGCCACAGCTGCTGCCTCACTGCCAGAACGTATCCGAGGATACAGATGGACGCAGGCACTCCTGCTCCTTCTGCAAAGCCCTCCTCTGCACTGCCCTTTAGCTGCTGCTCGCTGCTATGTCAACCGGGCTCCCCTTTGCAGCAGCCTTGGGATAAACACGATTGTACTCTTCCGTGCAGCAGCAAGCTCCAGGGATGAAGCAGCAGAGAGGAAACCAACAGAATCTACTGCTGCTGAATCCACCAGCTCCTTCTGCCCACCAAGAGTAATACCAAAGCACAGAACACAAGTGGGATAAGCGCATCTCGCACACGGACAAAGGGAATCAAAACAGCTCCTTCGAGAAGAGCTCGTAGGGTAAACCCAGCCTCAGAGACACAAATGCATCTGGTTCCAGTAAATATGACGGCACCTTGGTGATGAAACGCTGTTCTGCTGCTCGGAGAGCACGAAGCATGCTGTGTTGACAGGCACAGCAGCGCGATGCCCAAGCTGAGCACGCAAACCTCCCCAGCACCCCTGGCCAATGCTGCCAGGGAAATGCACGACCTGCAGCCCCACACGGCTCGCTGCACGGACACTGGGGGGCTGTCTTAGTCTCAGGTGGGATCCATTTTTCTTCAGTGTCTGCTATGATGCTACAACAGTGAGAACACTCTCGTGTTTATAGTTGCTGAGAAGCAGACCTGGACAGAGCCAAGGCCATTCTCAGCAAAGCTCTCAAGAAGGAGCTGGGAGGAAACCAAATGAGGACAGCTGACGTCAACGGGCCAAAGGGATATTCCATACCATATGACATCAGGTGGAAGGGGTTATGGACGAGGTGGGAGCTCATCTCACTCTCTTCCTCTGCTTGCCCATTGCTTGGGAGGTGCTGAGCCACTGCTTCTACATCACTTCTTACATACATTCATATATATATGTGTGTGTGTGTGTGTGCATGCATCCATTACTTCTGTCCTTTTCTCTACCTTTGGAAAGAGATTTCTCTCAACATATGAGTTCCACCTTCTTTTTTTTTCCCCCATAATTCTCTCCCCCATCCCACCGGGAAGGGGGGAGTAAGCAAAGGACTCTGTGGTGCTCCACCACACGAGGGCTGCAAAGCAATGGCAGCAGACGTGCAGTGCACTGTCATAAGTGCACATGTACATAAGCAGATGCTCTCATCCACACGTGCAAATCTGAGGGCGAGGAATAAAAGGCTCGCTGGGCCATGGGCAAAGCAGGGAGCAGATGATAGGCAGGAAACAGGAAGGAGTTCAAGACCAGCTCTCCTACACCAACGACAGGGAGAGCTGAGTCAGCACCACGGGGGGACTTACGACAAAGCTTGAGAGCTTACAGAGACCTGAGGTTGCCAAAGGAGGCCGCCAGGGTAACTCTCACCAGTCTTTTGCAGGGCTCTCACGGATGCTTGCGATGCTGACTTCCACTGCCTATGGCATTGGTAGAAAGCCCAGGTGGCAAATGCTCAATTGGTCTGGGTAACGCTTCTATGCTTCCACGGCTAGGACTGAAACAAAAGGAAAAAAAAAAGCATGCAGCCCTATGAAATTTGTCTCTCTACTGCTGCTGTCAGCGTGACATCTACGATGAGCATTACGCGTCCCTGCACCCGACTGAAGATTCATCCAAGTCTGTGGGCACTGTTACCAGCAGTTCCCAGAACATCTTGCGCCACAAAATGCAGCATGCTCCTTTTTTTCACAGGCCCCTCATTTCTCTCATCAGCCTCAGACTCACTCCACTTCAACTACACCCATCAGAACAGCCCTTCCGTTCTGCTGAGGTAGGAACCCACTGCTGGGATGTCCCCCACTCCCGTTCCCCGCTATGTCCAGCACCGGCGGGGAAAGGAAGAGACACTGCCATCACCTACCCAGACTTCTTGCAGGGCCTTCCAGACCCTCTCACATCACAGGGAGAAGCGGCACGGCTCTCGTGGCACAAAGCTCAGAGAAGGCTGCAGAAATCAAGGTTGCCACCAAGGTGCTGCTTTCAAACAACGTGACTTAGCGGGCACGAGACGGGAAAGACAAGGTTCCGGTTCAGAAGCCTCCAATCCCCGTGGATGTGGCTGTCTGCAAAGACCACAGCTGCCTGCTTTCCAGCAGGGGGACGCTCACCCAGCAAAGCACTCACCCAGCAGATGCCTCTCCTACAATCATAGCATCAGCAACGTTGGAAAAGACCTCCATGATCATCCAGTCCAAACACCCACCTACCACCACCATTTCCTTCCCACTAAGCCACGTCCCTCACTACAACATCCAGTGTCCCTTGAACACCTGCAGGGACAGGAACTCTATCACCTCCCTGGGCAGCCCGCTCCAGCGGCTGGCCACCCACTGGGAGAAGTTCTTCTTCACATCCAACCTCAATCTCCCCTCATGCAACCTGAGGCCATTCCTTCTAATCCTAGCACTAGTTCCACGGGAGAAGAGGACCACCCCCACCTCAACACAACCTCTCGTCACGTAACTGGACAGAGGGAGAAGGTCTTCCCTGTGCCTCCTCTTCTCCACACTAAGGAATCCCACTTCCCCCAGCCGCTCCCCATCACACTTGTGCTCTACACCCCTCACAGCTTCATTGCGCTTCTCTGGACACACTGCAGGCTTTCAGGGTCCCCCTTCTAGTCAGGGGCCCAGAACTGAACACACTACTCAAGGAGAGGACTCACCAGTGCTGAGTACAGTACAGTGGCGATGATCACTTCCCTGCTCCTGCTGCCTCCGGCCCTTTGCAGTGCACTTCCACTCTAAACCGTTCCTTCTGCGCTACTGCTCGGATCCTCCCTTAGGGCTGGAGCTCAAGAGGTCAACACAACAAAGAACACAACGTGCAACTGGAAGGCATGTCTCAAAGCCTGAAGAGTGAGAACGGGACCCTGCAGTTAGAGACTCTGAGAAGGGCCTCACAGGATGCCTGGGGAAGGGGACCTGGAAGTCAGACGCAAGGGAAGAGCAACAGCTCTCCCTCCTTTTTCTGGAAACAGCGAGATAGGACTGGGAGTTCTAGGTTGTGTAATTGTTATCACCATCTGCTGAGTGTTCCGTACCGTGGATCTAATCATTTCAGGTCCAGCTGACTTTCCGAGAAACCTGAAAGCTTACTGACTCATGTACTAGCCTTATGAAGATGCCAGCTAAAAGACGTCGTCAGCATTGTGGACTACGTCGAAACCATGGCTTTTGTTCTAAAGATCAGAGTGAGTGTGGTGTGAGTGAGATGCGTTCCTTGCAGGGAATGAGGGTCAGCCTGTTTGCATAGTACTGTCTTCTGATTGCGGGGAAGCGTGTCAAGGAAGGTGGTCAGGCTTCTGTGAGACCTGTGAGATCCAAGTGTTCACATCTGAACAAGATCAGTAGGCGGTGTCCAGGGTTGCCTGTGGAAACTCTGAGGAAATGAGGAATCAAGAAGAATTTGGTCAACATCGTGGGAGGCTCCCAGGGGAAGGAAATTCCCAAAGAAACCCCGTTGGGATGTGCACTGGCACACTGGTGGGATACTGCAGGGGAACCTGGAGGCACCCTGAGGAAGGAAACTCTCATCAAGTATTGCAATCAGTGGTGCTTAATGTGGAAGTTAGAAGATGATGAGAAGCGGCATCAGAAGGGGACCCATAACTATCATACCTTCTTACAGTTCCTGTTTTTCTTAAGGAAGGAAGGTCCATAAAGTAACATGACCAGTTGTTAGAATGGAGTGCTCTCATCATGAGACTAAGTACTGGGTGTTTATGGACACTGAAGAACTGTGCTGTTTGATTGGTGGGTTCTGAAGGGAATGGGACAAACGGTTTTGATGGCAGAAGTAAGTGTAATTGCTAATGGGAAACAGAAGCATGACTGAGGGTATGTGGAAGTGTAACTGAGGGGATGAAGAGGGGACAAAGGAAAAAGGGTTACAGAGAAAGTGAGTGTATCCGCACCGGCAGGAGAGCAACCCCCCACACCCCTGCCCCAGCCTCACACAGAGAGTGATGTTGTAAACAGCATTACTTGCAAAGGGGGGGAGGTGGAGAGGATGGGGCACTGGCAGTGAGAATAGCCTTCATGTGCAGAGATCTCAGAAACCCCAAATTCCAGGGTTAGCACTGTAAATGTCCACAGAGGAGAGGAGGAGGTGAAACTGAAACATCATGCTAGTTGTTTATGTAGTGATGAGAGTTTGGGAAGGGAAAAGTTGCAGAAGGACGCAGGCTGAGGAAGGCCAAGATGAGCAAGGTGGAACAGGGTGGTAGATCCAAAGAGAGCTGAGCAAGAGAAAGGAAAAAAACGGATTGAGGAACAGAGATAGTAAGGCCATTGGCAAGAGCAACAGCTGTTCCTGTTGCGGTGTAGAGTAGAGCCCTAGGACACAGAGGTCCCCTCAGAAAGAGGTACGGGGGGGGGCCTGGAAGAGCCCGTGGAGGGGGAGGCTTCCAGCCCTGCTGGACCGAAAGCACTGTGCCAACTGCAGGGAAATGAGACAGCGGTGCAGAAATCCAACCGCCTCTGATTGCAAAAGCTCAAGAATGGCAACCTGGGAAGTTATTCCTAGCAAATCCACCGGTGAAATCGCAGCTAGGAGAGCAGGAGAAAGAGGTTTCATTTCCGGTGGGCACGGGTTCCTCTTACCGCCCGGAGATGATTTTGCAACACAAGTCGGAGCTACTGCCCAACAAGAAAAGGCTTCCCTTTTGGGATCAGTTCAAGAGAGGCTGAGAAAATAAGGAGGAATACATACATGCCTGTAGATGCCAGGTTCTCCAACACCGTTCCTCTGGCAAGACTCATCAGAACAAATGGATGCAGAGAGTCAATTCAATAACACTGGAGCTAAGGGTCAAACAAGATGAACTGATTGAAAATGGTAAGTCTGGCTTTAATGCAAACAGGGACAAACAACGGGGTAACCTCAGAAGTTACAGAAATCTTCACTGAGGTATGCTTAGCCGTGTGGCTATCAGGGATGCCTGGTAGAGCCAAAATGCAGCCCTAAGTTCAAAGCAAGAGCTACGGCTAGCCCACTCAGGGTTAAGCAGTGCCCTTTGAGGATATGCAACTGGAGAAGGAGGAAATAAACCATAGATAACTTGTGGATTTCGGATTACTAATTGAATGTGAATCCAAATACAATACTCCAATCTTGCCGATGAAAACTTGGATAGCAAGTGCTATAGTTTAGTACAAGATTGGAGGGCAAGTAATAGAACTGTTGAATGTATTCACTCTGTGGCGGCAAATCCATACACTTGAGTAACTAAGTCAGGGAATGAGTAGGTGGAGTTTGCCTTCTGCATGTGAAGGATGCCTTTTCTGCCTGGTTTGGCCAAAGGAAGCCTAAGGTGATTTGCCATTGAATAGGAGAGCCCCAGTCCGGGACAAAAAAGACTCCGTTCACCTGGACAGTGTTAGCCAGGGCTGTGAGAACAGCCCAAGGATTTTGGAGAACTGCTCAACGCGGGAGCCTGAGATTTGGGTTCCTCCATCCCACGGTGGATCTTGATTGCAGCATGTGGATGCCACAGAAACAAAGAGGGCTGTGTGCAATGGACTGCGAATGTGCTGAATTTCATGGTTTCAGTGATGATCGACTTTCTCAACAGAAGGCACCAAGAACTCAACGGCAAGGGACCTATCTGGGATAGGAGGTTACAGCTGGACTTGGAACCTCAAGGACTGCCAGGAAAGAAGCCATCTGCCAAAGCCCTGAGCCACAAAGTGCCGAGGAACTCCGTACATTCTCAGGAATGACAGCAGGGTGCCAACCGTGGATACACGGCTACGGACTGGTGGTAAAGCCCCTTCAGGAAGTGAGGAAGAGATGGCCAGAGTGGTTGAGGGTGGTGGCTGCACCAGTGCTCAACATTCAAGAACCTCAGACATCTACGCTAGGCCAAAGAAGAACAGTTGGAATATCTCATACAGTGTCTATACTGTTTTGGAGGTAAAAGGGGGGCATGGGCTCTCACCCCCAGGGCTTCCTGAAATACCAGGCCATCCTGGTACAGCAGGATGATGCAGAAATAACTGCAACTCATATTGTCAACCCAGCATCTCTCCTTTGCGGAACTCCCAGAGAACAAGCATTTCAGGACTGCTTGGAAACAACCGAAGCTACGCACTGTTACCAGTCGGACCTGAAAGACGAATCCTTAGCAGATGCAGAAGACACCTGGCTTACTGATGCAAGCAGGTTGGTGAGACAAGGAAACCGTAAGGCAGGATATGCAGGAACTGCTACTGACAAGGTCACCGAAACACAACCATGACCTGGGGGGACTGTCTCTAGGAAGCCTGAAATAACTGCCTTGACAAGAGCCTGACATCGCATCTGTCCGTATAATTACGCAGTTAAGATGCTACATGCTCATAGGACCAGCTGAAGAGAGCGAGGATTGCTCACACACAAGGAAAAACAGCCTGATGTAAATCAACAAAGAGCGTGGCTACCATCCATTGTCAAGGACATCAGAAAGGGAACACTGTACCGGAAAGTGGAGAGAACATGGTGGATCAGGGGGCAGAACAGGTCGTTGAAGAGGGCTTTAATTCCAGACCGTCAACTGAAAATTGCTGAACCCGAGTCAAAACCTGTAAAATATTTTCAAGAAGACAGAAATCTAAGTCATCATTTAGAAGGGAAGAGAGCAGGCTGACAGATGGACACATTGTTTTGCCCTTTGCTACTCCATGGAAACTGGTTCTAAGAGAGGAGAAGAAAATGTCTTGGGCAAACAGACGTTACAAAGCAAGATCCTAGTACCAGCAAAGGGCTACAAGTGGGCCTTTTGGGAAAGGGAACCTTCCAGGGCAACAGTGACAAAGTGACTTCCTGAAACCCCCAAGAAAAGGGGGGGATCGCTGGATGTTGGCACTAACTGATACCTTTTGGGGATGGCCAGAGGTATTTCCCTGGAGGACTCCTAAGGCTCGGGAAGCAACGAAAATGCTGTCACATGCTGTTAATTCCAAGGTTCGGGGTTCCTGTACCCATCTCAGCAGATCGAGGCCCACATTTTTGCCAAGGTGGTCCAAAAAAAAAATAAGCACATTATTGGGAATTGATTGGCAATTGCACACCTTATAGACGGCAGTCATGCGGACAGGTGGAAAAAACGAATCACCTGATCAAATTACAGATAGGAAAACTTGGCCAAGAGGCTGGGATTCCCTGGCTGCAGGCACTGCCTTTGGCACTTCTGAGAATTTGGACTAAACCCCAAAGCAAGGAAGGATTAAGCCCACATGAGATTCTTTATGGGTGACCCTATACTGTACAAAAGGAAATCTCTATACAGGTGGGGGATAAGGTGTTGAGTGAATATATGGTCAGCTTGGCTAAGCAATTAAAGAAAATTGAACAAGCAGTATTTGGTGCCAGGGCACAAGGCCTAGATGGTCCAGTGCATGATGTATTGCCAGGCGACTATGTTTATGTTAAACCTCTCTCTCAGATTCACCTCTGGAACCAAAGTGGGAAGGACCCTACAGAATTCTCCTGACCACCCATACCACTGCCAAGGTAGAGGGACTTACACTGTGGATACGTCATACCCGCCTGAAGAAAGCACCAGGACCACAGCGGACAGCAGAAGAGAGCGGACCACTGAAAATCAGGATCCATAAGCATGTATAAGATTTTGATAATAGTCAGTATGATTGGAGCAGTAGTCACAGCTTGGCAAGAGAATAGCTACTTAAAAATAACTGATAAAATTGGCCAGGCTCTCAACAAATCTTGTTGGATATGCACTGCCTTCCCTAGAGGGGAGGGAAAAGTGCCTGTTTATGGGATAGTGGCACTACATTGGACCATTCCAGATTGGGTAGAGCACAGAAAGTGTAAGTTTGGGATAGAAGACAAGTCACAAAAGGGACCTAAGTTTGATTTACTAGTTATTAACTTTTCTAGATCTATCTTTGTAGGCAGAAAAACTGATGGTAAAGGTGGGGTGGAGGTTGGATGACGGAACTTGACAGGCATAGGGTGTAGTTGGGAATATGGAAATTCTGGGGTAATATCAGGGATCAGTGAAGCTGGAAGGTGGAGCCAAGGTGGGGGGTGTGATCCTAGAATCGATAAGGATTCTCACTGGGTCTCAGATAAGAACATACTCGGAACTGTAGAGATGGGAGCATCATTCACTCACCAGGAAAAGATGGCCAGGCCATGTCAGTTACCTCATGGATACTGGTGGCTATGTGGAGACGGCCAGGCACGAAAGGCATTACCTTTAAATTGGACAGGGACTTGTACTACAGGATACTTAATACCCCAGACCATGGTGCATGAGAAAATCCCTTGGGGACTCCTGAGGATCCCTTGAATTAGAACTAAGCATACATACAACCCCCTAGCTATATAGAACAAGGGATACCACAGCTTTCTGAGAGCTCTTATCCCGGCTCTAGGAGTTACCCAGCTAGAAAAAGCTAGAGTCAATATCTCTGCAACTCTGGAAATTGTGGAGAATGCCACAACAGATGTATTACGGGCAATCCAAGAAGAGGTATTCTCTTTATCCAAAGTAGTACTCCAAAATAGGATGGCATTAGACCTATTAACAGACAAGGGAGGAGGAGTATGTACAATAATAAATCAGAGTTGCTGTGCTTACATCAATAAGGATTTAAGAACTGAAACAGAATTAAGTAAAATTTGGGAACAGACGAAAGTCCGGCATAGGACAAATCAGGATGACACCAACTGGAAGGAAGATTTACGGAACCTGCTTTCTAGCTGGCTACCAAATCTAGGATGGTTAAAGCAGCTCTTCCTAGTTTGTATCATCTTAGTACTGATTGTAGGTTTTACCTGTGTGATGATAAAGTGCTCTGCCTGCCTGTGCCGAAATACGAGAAAAGAATACGAGATATGGAAGAAACATGAGCTAAGGCAAAAGGTGGAAAGTGGGACCTATTTTGGGACAAATAGAACAGATTAGAGAATCTAGCAGGTAGATGTCCTGCTAGATTATAGAAAAGGGGGGAATTGAAGGGCAAAATCAGGTCCCTGCAGTATAGAAAGAAGGGCTTCATAGCAAGAAAAGAGAAAGCAGCTTCACAAAGTAGACATAAGGGGCAAATAGAGATAGTTTATGTAGAGAGTATTAGAAAACAAGGGATTCCAAGCATTTTTACAGGCGCTAGGTCCAGAATAACGAGGAGAATGAAGGCCATAAAGATAAGGACCGGAGAACAGCTCAAAAACATTTGGCAGGGAGGTAATTAGATGTCTGAAGTTACCTCATGGATACCACATGGTGGTTATGTGGGGACGCTCAGGCACGGAAAGCAGTACCTTTACATTGGACAGGGACTTGCACTACAGGATACTTAATAGCCCAGACCATGGTGCATGAGGAGATCCCTCGGGGACTCCTGAGGACCCTTGGGATTCAAACGAAGCGTACATACAACCCCCTAGCTATATAGAACAGGGGATACCACTGCTTTCCGAGAGCCCTTATCCCGGCTCTAGGAGTTGCCCAGCTAGAAAAAGCTAGAGTCAATATCTCTGCAACTCTGGAAATCATGGAGAATGCCACAACAGATGCATTATGAGCAATCCAAGAAGAAGTATCCTCCTTATCCAAAGCAGTGCTCCAGAATAGGATGGCACTAGACCGATTAACAGCCAAGGAAGGAAGGGTATGCACAAGAATAAATCAGAGTCACTGTGCTTACAGCAAGAAGGATTTAAGAATCGAGAGAGATTGATGGAAAGTTTGGGAACAGATGAAAGTCCTGCATAGGACAAGTCAGGATGACCCCAGCTGGGAAGGAGATTTAGGGAACTTGCTTACTAGCTGGCTACTGAATCTAGGATGGTTAAAGCAGCTCTTCCTAGTTTGCATCCTCTTGGTGCTGTTGGGAGGTTTTACCTGTGTCATGATGAGATGCTCTGCCTGCCTGTGCCGGAGTACTAGAAAGAAAAAGGAGATATGGAAGAGACATGCGTTGAGGCCAAAGGTGGGAAGTGGGGCCTATTTTGGGACACGTAGAACAGAATCAAAATGATGTAGCAGGTAGAAGTCCTGCTAGACTATAGAAAAGGGGGGAACTGAAGAGTGAGAACAGGAGCCTGCAGTTAGAGAGAGAAGGGCCTCACAGCAAGAAAAGGGAGAGTGGCTGCACAAAGTAAAAATAAGAGGCAAATAGAGAGAGTTTAGGTAAAGAGTGTTAGAAAACAAGGGATTCCAAGCATTTTCACAGACACTAGGTCTGGAATAACAGGGAGGATGAAGGCCATCGAGATTAGGGCGGGAGAGCAGCTCGAAAACACGGGGCAGGGAGCTGATTAGATGTCTACAGGGCAAGTTAGTGTGAATGTTAGGTGGAGCGATCCCCCTTGCACCAGGGAGTACGCGCATCACCAAGAAACACATGCCTGCTCTATATCCTATACCGGCTATACGGTCTGATTGCCGCACGTCAAGCCCAGAAGAGACACCTCTCTCACCTCGGGCACAGCTCACCAACCAAGAGCCAGGCCTTGACAACTTGGTTGATCTGAGAAGGCGGCAGGGGGCCGCACATCACACCAGAAGTATCCATTTCACTTGCAGTTCCACGGAGAGAACAACACCAACTAACAGGGCTGAATGAATTCGCTCACAAGATGAACAATGAGATTGTTCTTCATTAAAAGCGCACAGAGATTCCTAAACCAAAAAGAGAATGGCAGCACGTCAGATCGGCCAAACAGGTTCCTGTTCCTACGCCTCATCCTCTTACCCCAGCTTGCCTCGCCTCATCCCCTTCCCCTACTCCTCCGTGATGCCCACTGGCTTCAAGTCAGGTCGCAAACACATAGGACTCCTTCCACACGACTCCAGCACAAAGGATGTCACACTTGTTCCATACACTCAAACGAACCAAGCAGTGCTATCGCACTCACTTAACACACGCAGAAGCAGCCAAACCCTGAGCACGTACATCCCCTCCTGCACTACTGGAACCCGCAGCTCACCTTCACACCTCCGGGGATTTCTGCTCTTTTACACTGACGCAGCCTCGCTACAGCTCCATGGCTGTCACACAAGGCCTGCAGGACCTCTTGCTCCGCAAACCCCGTCTGCAGGCATTGCTTCATGAGGTTCACCACCTGCCCTGCTGAGCAAAAAAAAGCACTGAGAACAAGAGCAAAGTACTGGATTCCACCTGGCCTGCTCCCCCCACAAGCCTCACTCCTGCCACACACATACCCTGCTCTGCAGACTCAGCCCCAAAGCCTGGCTGGGCATCAGCACGTGCATCATTCTTCAAACGCCCCAGCCCAGCAGCAAGGGAACAAAGCGTTGCGACAGCTGAAACAAAAATGCTCGGGGACATTCCTGCTAGCGCTGAACGTGAACAGATCTACCACTGAGCAACAGGACGTGGGACAAACAGCAGAAAACAACCAACCTCAAGAACTAACTCGTTTCCGCTTGGTCCAGATGTCTGTATGCTCCCTCCCACGGCCCAGGCCAAGCTTGCTGAGCTGCTCCTCCTTTGTGCACGACGACAACGGTGCCCATGGCATGTGGTGGCTATGCACAGCATGCCTTTTACTTACTTTTCCTCTCTCTGTCTTCCATCACCAAACAGCACCTCCAATCTCTCCCGGCTAAAAAATCACTTGGGTAAAAAAAGAACTGGCAACCTTGCTTTTAAAATTACAACTTGATGCTTTAAAGCAGAAGCTCACCTAGCAAGGACACCTACCATAGACAAGCTCAACCTGCACGGAAAAGTTATTCCTCTGCGTCTGCACACACGGCACGCATTTTCAGCTGCAGTAGTCAGCCCAGTTCTCAGCACAGCTTTACCATCCACAGAAAGCCAGTTCAGGGCCACCATCTTTTTCCCTCGTCTGAAACACTCTACTGCTGCAAGAAGCAACGATAGCAATCACACAATCACAGAACTGTAGGGGCTGGAATGGACCTCTAGAGATCACTGAGTCCAACCTTTCCCCCTGCAAAAAAGGCTCCATACAGCTGGCTGTACTGTAGGCATCCAGCTGGGTTTGGAGTATCTCCAGAGAAAAACAATCCACAACCCCCCTGAGCAGCCTGACGATATACCCCCCCGCCCAGAACCTCCCCACAGCCACCTATAGCCACAAATCCTCCGATGGCTCAACACAGCCCCAGATCCCCCCTAGAGTACCCCTCAGCTCCTTATAGACCCATACGCCATAACAGTCCCTGCAAAGCCCCCGTCAGCCCCATATTCTCCTATAGCCTCCACGCAGCTCCCAGTAGCCACAGGCCCGTCTTAGCCCCGGTTCTGGGGAGCTGCAGGGGGTCTGGGGGCACCGGAAGCAGCGCTGGAGGGGTTGGGGGTGGGGGGGCACAGTTCAGATGCAGGCAGCAGCACTGTGGCGCTGGGGGACCCGAGGCCTCCATCAGTCCCAATCCCATCACCCATCCCACAGCCCTCATCCCAATCCCACAGCCCAACCCCACGGGGGGTCCACGGGGGAGGGAAGGGCAGTGTGCTTGGGGGGCCGCGCAGGGCTCCTCTCCCTCTCCCGCTCCCGTTCTCCCGCACACCTCCGGCGGAGCTGTCCTCAGCACTCGCTCCCGTTGTGCCGCGGCTTCCGGCTCGGTGCTGCCCGGACAGCTCCGGCTGACGCCGCGCTCTCCTGCGGGGCGGCCCGGGCTGCCGGTGCGGCGCTTCGCTGACGAGAGCCGCGCCTGACACTGCCGGCTCCCAACGGCCGCTCCCGCGCACGGCGGCTCAGCCAATGGGAGCGGGCGGAGCTGCCGCTGACCAATGAGACGAGGGGGAGGGACAGAGCTGCCGCTGACCAATGAGAGCCCTGGGGAGGGACAGAGCTGCCGCTGACCAATGAGACACCGGGGGAGGGACGGGCAGATGCTGCTCACGGGGAGCTCCTCCTGCCGCTGCTGGATGCTGATGCTGACAGGGCTGCAGATGCTCTGCAGGGCCAGCTCGTAGCTGGGAGCCACGAATGGACATGGCGGGAGAGAGGAGAGAGCTGGCGGGGACCAGCCGAGGCATCCCTCACTCAATAGCATCACAAAGCCACAGCCAGCAAGATGGGCATGATCATCAGCAGCATCCCAGATGCTGGAGATTCTTTGCTACCATACACTACGGGAGCACAGCTCTCGCTGCAGGCATCCCACAGCCAGACAAAATGGGAACAAACCCGCAGCTCTGCTGCACGCACAGCCCACAGCCATAGCCTTGCAACATGAGCTGCCTTGCTGTTGCTTGCATCCATCCCAATCCCTGGGAATGAAGACTCAGAAGGCAGTCAAGGCGTTGATCCAGCACCAGCGTGCTTTTATTCCCTAAGAGCCAGGAGGGCTTTTTGGTGAGAGGTCCGGTGTACACATGGGACTCATCCTTTCTTGTTCAGGAGAGAGGGGCTCAGAGCTCATGCTGCTGCCCGGTGCCTGGGACTGGAGCTCTGATTCTACGTCCCCCTCCACCAGGCTCGGCTCCTCCTGGCTGTCGCTGACCTGCTCCTGCATGGAGCTGCTGCTGTCGGGGCACTCGGGCTGTGCTTGGGCTGGGCTGCACTGCAATGGTGCCCCGTCACAGTCCAGCTCGGTGACTGTTGTTTCTGGCAGGCTCAGGTCAGCGTCTTCTGCACCGCCGGGAGAGATGAGGGCTTCCACTTGGATGGTCACTTTCATTCCCTCACTGATGTTATATGGAAGGCTGTCATCCGAGCTGCAGCCATTCGTACTTCCTAGCAGCTGTCCATTGATGGATGCACACAGAGAACCATCGCTATACGCTCTGGCTCTTCTGCGTGGACGAGGGCTCGGTTCACCTAGGAAGGAGTTAGAACACAGGCAAACAGTTAGTGGCAAACTTGCACAAGCTGAATGATGAGAGTGGTTCTTGAGATTTGCTTATGCAGTGGCAGCAGGACAAAGCCAATAGGACAATAGCAACAGAAGGAGCACTGTCTCGAAAGGAACTGTTGCGCTTTTGTTGTTTGTCTTTCTCTTTTGTGTGGACTCCAAGCATGAATTCCATGGCGCTGACAAGCAGGGTTTTGACAGCTGGATGTGCACCCTTACCTGCCAGGACCACCACCTCTGTTTCCGAGGGCTCCCTGGCATCGCGCTGCAGTTGGCGTTTGCCCACAGAGGATGGTTTTCTGGGCTTGAAACAGGAACACCAACTGCATGCTGGGGATTCCTTCACCCTGCTGGGTGGACTTGGTCTGGAGGGAGAAAAGAGGGAGCGGTGTGTCGTGCATGGTGCAGGGTGAGGGAAGAGCTGCCCTGAGCTCTTGCCCACACTTGCTTGTTCCTAGCACGACGGTTCCATTCCTAGAGCTCAGCCCTGGAGTCTTGCTGGCTACATTCCCCTCAGCCATGTCAACCCAGATGCAGAGCATGCCTGTTAGTTGAACCTCAGCGTCTAAAGGGAGGGGACATTCAGTACACCACCACACGCACCATTGGTGTCACGTACTTTCTGCAAGTTTTTGCTCTTGCAGTAGTGGAGAAAAACCCACAAAAGCACACCGAATCAAGTCTGATAGGAAACTGCTGGAAAAGAAAGTCCTCTTTACCTTTCAGACGGAAAGTCAATGACTGTGTGGAATTTCCCCCGCGCAGCTGCGGGGCCTTCTTCCACTTCCATGTCCTGGATGTGTGTCAGTGCGGGCGAGCTGCTGTGGCCTCCCCTCTGTGCCTGTGCCTCCTCCACGGTGAGCAGCTTGGTGGCAGGAGAAGACACCTGCACAGACTTGGGACCTGATGGAGAACTGCGCCCTGGAAGGGAAGACCACAGCTAAGAGGGAGGATCAGAAAGCAGCAGCACAGCCATCACAGTTCTGGGGGAGGTGCCGCACATCTCTCAGCTTTGCTTTTCTGGTCAAGTGAAAGAAGAGGAGGTCAAAACCCTTTCATCAAGCTTCACCTGCACGCAAAACATCACCATGACAGGGACGGTTTTCTCATGCTCAACTTTGGGCTTGGACATTCTCCGCATCCATCCACAGGATGCCATATTCTCATCTAAGCCCACAAATCTGCTGGCCCCTCAAAAGCAAAAGCGTATCTCAACAATCCTGGAGAAGGCCTGCATTTGATCAAGGTGTCTCATCAAGACAAAGCTCATGCAGGAAGACGCTCACCTGCTCCATCTCCGATGCCTGATGTGGAGCTGGAGCAGAAGAGGACGTCGGTGTGGTTGATGAGGAACTCCACCACGTCCGACTGCCTCTGCAGTTCCACGCAGGCAGCTCTTCCGCTGGCGCAGGCAGCCTCGTTCTGCTGGGATCTGTAGAAAAGGCAGATTGGAGAAGTCATTGACCCGAGATCGTTTCCCCACGTCTGCATTTGGGCAGCCAAAGGCTGTCCAGTTGGGCTGTGGAGACTTCCGCAGTGGGCAAGCAGTGATGCCACTGAAGACATTCTCCCGGGTGATCAAGGACACACCAGCCCCATCTGACAAAACCAAGAGAGCACAAATTGTCCTCCTCTCCAAAGTGTGCCCGTGGGGAGAACAGATGGAAGCCTTGTGCTGAGGCGGAAAAAGAAGTTTACCTGAAGAGGTTGGGAGCCCATACAATTGCTAAGTTCTTAGCGTGCATGTTTGTGATGGAGCAGCTCCCAGCCAGACAAGCCAAGTGTCTCATCAGGTATTCCAGCGTCCTGGAAAGCAAGAGCCAAACCTTCAGCACCACTGAGCACGCCGGGCTCACATTCACCAAACAAACCACTCTTCATGCCACTGCTTGTTCTTGCTACTAGCAAGTAGATCAAGCTTTCCCAAGTGCCACACTGCAGCACCAAGCCCCAGCACAGCACAGCCGCAGCCATCAGCTTCACCAGCCGTGCCCCCGTGCCCAGGAGCTGACCCAATCCATTCACCCCACGTAGCCATCAACCACTTCAACACACACAGGCATCACGTTGCCAGCGTGACACAAACCCTGCCATCGCATCATCGCCCTCTGAAATGCAGCAGGGCGGAGCTCCCCAGACTGAGGGCAGCAGTTTTCTGACCTGTAGTGAGGCGCGGGCAGCTGCTGGATGACCTCCTGCATTCTGACCAACCGCTCTTCATCTGTACCGGCACAAACAGCATCCTGGAAGAAAGCAGAAAGGGATTGAGACACACGTCATGCGAGTCAAGCGTATGGGGCTAACAGAAAAAGGGCCTCAAAGCTGCAGAGGGCACTGCTGCTCCCATCTCCCACATTTCCAATGGCAGGATGCACACACCAGGTGTTACGGTGCACCCGGTGTGCAGGAAGCATGAGCTGCTTGTTGTACAGAGACACCCACTGGATGTCCATCAAAACCCCAACTTCAACAGAAAAAAGACCAAAAAAAGGTGCGCAGGCGTGTATGTGGATGGGAAAGGCCACGAAGAGGGACATGAAGGCCATTGCCTTGTGCTTACCGAGAACTTGCCATGCAGCTGCTCGGGCAGCAGAGGGCTCGGGAGCTCCCTGAAGTACATCTTGCACAGGGAGCTCACACTGTGAATGTCCCGGACGGTGAGCTCCGGAATCTGCTCCGACTCAAAGTCATGGCTGGAGAGAAGGACACAAAAACAGAGGGCTTGGAGAAAGAGGAAAACAACTCCAAAGCAAGACAAGAGACAGTCCAGAAGCACTCTTACCGCAGCTTCTGGATCTTGGACGCCACGCCGGACAGGCGGTAGATCCCCTGCACCACGCCGTGCTGCTCAATGAACTCAGCGCAGCTCTGCACGACCTGGGGGACTACAGAACAAGGGCCAGCGCTTAGCTGAGCTCCTGATTCAAGTCCTGCTTCAGCCGCTGCCCCTGTCACATCCCATCCACTAAGCCCAGCCAGGCTACTGCTTGCCTCCTCCGTAGAGGAGAAAAAAGGCTGTCGCAGACGGCGCAGACAGGCAGGAGCCGGGGACAAAACTGGACACGGACGTGTTCTTGGCTTTCAAGAAATGCCAGGACCTGCCAAGCAGCCTGCAGAAAGTAATTCTGGGGAAGCCAGAGACACTGCCACAAGTCCCATCACAGCTCCCACCGCAATGGAGGCGTGAGACCTCATGTCCAGAAGAGCTAGGAAACTGACGCACTACACTCTCTTGGGCCAAAAGGCTTCCTTGGTTTTCAGGCTAGCGTGGGATTGGCTTACACCTTTGCCTTTAAGCAAATACAAGTGTGCCGGCCTCCTATGAGCATTAGCCTCAGCTTCCCTTTCAGCCATAACTCCCACCTCACGCTTCTCCACCGCTATCAACCTGCCCCTTGCTAGACATGATCTCCCTTTCTTTCATCTTTACATGCCCAACAGAGGGAGGAAGCTCTCAGGAATGGGCTGTTCCTTACCATCACGGCCAGAGTGGAGAAGATGCTCTCCCAGTTCACAGCCAAACACCCCTCCCTTCTCCTTCTCCAGCTCCATCTCCCGCTGCTTCGGTTCCTCTGGGCGGGCCTTCACGAAGGAACGAAGGAAGCTGAGGAGCTTGCCACGCTTCTTTGGCACTGCACAACAAAAGGAAGAAACCAGTTCATTTCAGGTTGGGCTCAGTGCGACCAGGCCGAGCATCACACATTCGACAGAGCACGTAAAAGCGGGAAGAACATTGCCAACAAGTACCTACAACAACAGATTTTCCCTGTCCCTGGAGGAGTCCATGGCCAGGTTGGATGGGGCCGTGGGCAGCCTGGTCTAGTCTGGCATTCAAACTGGAGGTTGGCAGCCCTGCCTGAGGCACGGGGGTTGGAGCTTGATGATCCTGGAGGTCCCTTCCATCCCAAGCCATTCTACAAGGATCCTATCGTTTGCCCAAGCCCTCATTCTCACTGCCTACAAAACAGCAGCCCTACACCCCGTGGCATGCAGGAAGGATCATCAACACAGAGGAGAACGTGGGATGGATAAAGGAGGTATTCAACACAGAACACACCCAGAAAAAGACTCCATTTGACTTCCCCGCGCCATCACATGTAACATCCGTACCTGGCTTTGGCGCTGAGTTGATGAGGGCCTCAGGAAGTTTTCCACTAATGAGCTCCACGCACTCCCCAGGGAAAAACCCAACCTGGAACAAGAACAAAAAGAGGGATGGAATACTGAATGCAGCATTTCTCAGGCCTCAACTGTTCAACCAAGAAAGAACGGCCCGCAGAAAAGTAACCCTCATTCAACATTTGCCGCCAGAAGACCTACAAAAGCAATTGACGGAGCATAAGATGGCTGTTCTCCGTGCTTGTACAAAGGACAGAGATGGTCAACTCCTGACTGCCTATTGAGCACGAGAGGCTCTTGCTTCTAAGTCACATGAGGAGACAGTTTCCCACCCAAGCCCATAGCCAAAGGGAAAGTCCTCTGACAGCGACACAGGGAAACTGTTGACGTCCAGAAGACACCCTGTGCGGGCAGAGCTGCACTAAGCTGACGTTCCTCACTTGACTGCAATTGCGCCCAGGAGTCTGAAGCTCGTGCCTACCTGAAAGCCATGCTTGCCTCTCCACCAGGGGCTCTGCTCCTTTGCTGGCATAGCAAGAACGCACACCAGGTCTCCCACCTGCAAGACATTGCAACATCAATCCCAGCGTCAGCACAGCTGGGAGGAAAGCACAGCTGAGATGGCGCCATTCTTCTGCACTGCCAAAGAGCGCACAGATTGAGAGCAATTGCACCGGGGCAGCTCTCCAGGCATTTCCTGTGGGAAAGCTGGGCTTGGAGGTACAAGAGCCACTGCCTTACACACCACACAGAATACAGTGCAAGCATGCCAAATCAAAACGTCTTTTAGACATGGCTGAACTCCTCCCTGCATCCAACCCAGTGCAAGTCCTATCTGGACCTGCATCTTCTGGGCTTCACCTCACAAGGCATTCTGAAGGTGTCTGAGAATATTCCTGATGCATTCACATGTCATACTCTTCTGTCCGTGACAACAAGGAACGCCTTCTTTATCTGCTTACCTCCAAGGAGAGCTCATCTGCTGCCTGGGCAACATAGCTCTTGATAACATGGCCAGCAGCAATAGCTGGAATATTAAGAGATGACTCCTCATCGACCAGCAGAGGCTTCCCCTGGTTCTCAGGCTGAAACAGAGAGCACAGGCCATGGTGAGGAGCTGAGGACAAACAAGGAGGATTTCAGGGTGCCATCTCGATGCCACTAGCAAGGAAATGAAGCTTTTAAGGCAGCTCTTCAGGGACACCGAGAGAGCCGGAAGGATGCTCTCTCTCTTGAAAAGCAGGAGAGCACAACTGTGGCTCATTGTGCTGGCTCAAGGCAGGGAACAGAGACCAAGCACAGCTTCACACTGTACCTCCGTCAACGCCCGGTCAGGCCCACGGCTGATCTCGCTGCTCGCGATGCCCATCACAGCAGGCGCGACAAGCTGCAACAAAAAAGAATCACATTTCCTGTGTTCACACAGCACTGGATTGAGAGTCTTCTTCAGAACTACTCTCAGTTGCCCACTGGCAGAGGCAGGTGTTCTAGAAACAACAACTCTGTGCAGTCTATTCAAACGGGACGGCCGTTGCAATACGCAGCATTGGACCAAGTCGCTGTCCCTCTGCTAGCAGATGGGGACTCTGGCACAAAGCAGCAGATGCATTTGCCCGCAGCACGCTGAGAGCGCAGTAGCAGGCCAGGGAGAGGTGTCGCTGCTGGGGCTGGAGCTGCTCCCCAGCCCCCGGCTCCCAGCAGCAGCCTCACCACCAGCGCCGGCCGCAGCCTTGCCCACGCATTTCCTCTGTCTGCATGCCCGCTGTGCTCCCTACAGCTGTCGGGCACACTCACACAGCCAAAGCATGCACGCCTGTGCCCCTGGCTCATGTTCTGCAGCTTTGCACAGAGTGGGGCTAGGGCTCTTTGCCTAAGGGATTGCCTTCCTTCACACTAGCTACTCCCAGCACTACAGACAGCACCCTGCCGAGGGCTGAGCTGGAGGGGAAGTGGAGAAAACCCACACATTTTTTCCAGTGTCACATCTAAGCTGGACGAGGCTGTGTTACTACACACGGTGTGACTAAACACGGGCTGCTGAACCATGGGGGGGGACAAAACGTGGCACGTACCTGGCAAGAGATCAGAACAAGGGAGAAGAAGATCCTTGAACCCGCAGCCGTTCCTTGTCACTTTGCTCTGATCTTCCACGAGCAAAAGCTGCACCAAGGGAGCAGGTGGAGGGTGGAGAGGGGAGGGAGAAAGAGGAGGTCAGTGAGCTTGCACAATTGAGCAAAGGGAAGAACCAGGGAAGAACCCTGGCACAAATGCCACCTTGATGGATGGCTTTGGAATGGATGGCCCGGGGGAAAATGGCCTCTGACGGTCCAGGCTAAGCAATATGATCCTAGGAGCTCCGCCAGCCAGCAGTCCTCAAGGCCTCGCGGCCCACCCGTCTATCCCACACCGTCTCAGCTTACCTACAAGGCGCTGCGCAAGACGGGATGAAGACGAACGGACTCAGTAGATGCACAAGTGCAACAAGACACGTACACACGCCGAGCTCAAGCGCTCCAATGAAGGGACGCAGCACGCGCTGCTCCTCCCCTCATTCTAGCCGCTTATGACATCACTAAGGGCCACCCGGCTGCTCCACCATGGACGGACAAGGTGGGGAGGCAAGACCACGTCACAAGACCACAGGATTCCAAAAGGGCACCCCAGCGTTCGGGAAATCAGTGCGTGGTTGGAATCTCAGCCAAATCCTGGAGAAGCTGGCATGGGGTTGTCGGGACCAAAGTGCAGGACCCGGCGCTTGGTCCTGTTGAGCCTCTTGCTGGGCCTATGGCAAATCCACACTAGGGTCCTTCTTTGCATCCACGGGCGGCTTAGAGCAGCCATCTCTTGCACCTGGATGGAAATAAAGGAAGAGAAACACAGCACTGCTACCAGCCTGCTTTGCCAATTTCTTTCCCGAGCGCATTTTTGCCTTTTGGCTTCCATGACGACCTCATTTCTTCCTCCTTTTCTTGGGGGGAAGCTGCCCCCCGTGCCTGAGCTTCACATGAAACATGACACTAAGACAAACGCTTGCTGTGGGTGCAGGGTGGCTGTGCTTTGCCAGGTATACTAGCGGGCTAGGAAGCGTCACGTGGCAGCTCCAGGCCAAGTCTGCATTCACTCACTGTGGCCACAGCTGCTGCCTCACTGCCAGAACGTATCCGAGGATACAGATGGACGCAGGCACTCCTGCTCCTTCTGCAAAGCCCTCCTCTGCACTGCCCGTTAGCTGCTGCTCGCTGCTATGTCAACCGGGCTCCCCTTTACAGCAGCCCTGGGATAAACACGCCTGTACTCTTCCGTGCAGCAGCGAGCTCCAGGGATGAAGCAGCAGAGAGGAAACCAACAGAATCTACTGCTGCTGAATCCACCAGCTCCTTCTGCCCACCAAGAGAAATACCTTGGGACAGAACACAAGGGTGGATAAGCGCTTCCGCTCACACACGGACAAAGGGAATCAAAACAGCTTCATCAAGAAGAGCTCGTAGGGTAAACCCAGCCTCAGAGACACAAATGCATCTGGTTCCAGTAAATATTACGGCACCTTGTTGATGAAACGCTGTTCTGCTGCTCGGAGAGCACGAAGCATGCTGTGTTGACACGCACAGCAGCGCGATGCCCAAGCTGAGCACGCAAACCTCCCCAGCACCCCTGGCCAATGCTGCCAGGGAAATGCACGACCTGCAGCCCCACACGGCTCGCTGCACGGACACTGGGGGGCTGTCTTAGTCTCAGGTGGGATCCATTTTTCTTCAGTGTCTGCTATGATGCTACAACAGTGAGAACACTCTCGTGTTTATAATTTCTGAGAAGCAGACCTGGACAGAGCCAAGGCCGTTCTCAGCAAAGCTCTCAAGAAGGAGCTGGGAGGAAACCAAAGGAGGACAGCTGATGTCAACGGGCCAAAGGGATATTCCATACCATATGACATCAAGTGGAAGGGGTTATGGACGGGGTGGGAGCTCATCTCACTCTCTTCCTCTGCTTGCCCATTGCTTGGGAGGTGCTGAGCCACTGCTTCTACATCACTTGTTACATACATTCATAAATATATGTGTGTGTGTGTGTGTGCGTGCATCCATTACTTCTGTCCTTTTCTCTACCTTTGGAAAGAGATTTCTCTCAACACATGACTCCCACCTTCTTTTTATTTTCCCCCATAATTCTCTCCCCCATCCCACCGGGAAGGGGGGAATAAGCAATGGACTGTGTGGTGCTGAGCCACCCACCGGCTTAAACCACAACAGGGCCGTGGGGCAATGGCAGCAGACATGACGTGCACTGTGGTCAGCAGGAAATGAAAACCATCTGGAGGTACGCAAGCCCACTCTTTCATTTTCCAGAAAACAACCTATGGTGTCAATGAAACATGCCCCTCACTAGGAACATTTGCAAGGATGCTTTGAATGACTGAGGGCATTGGACCCCATGAACGTCACCCTGCTGACACAAGGGCACTGCAAACACAGCAGCAACTCCTGGCACCGATACCTCCGGGTACAACAAGCACGGGGCATTGGGTTGCTTTGGATGCAGTTTGAGCGCAGATCTGAGGTCTTCATGGAAAGCGCCTTGCAGAGCGCATCATGTCCTGAACCAGGCAGCACGCTGCGCATCCCTCATCTCTCCAAACTTTCGGGCTTTGAAGCTGCACGCTGCTTCTTGGCACTTTGTCCCCCAGAACTCCAGAGCACTTCCAGCTCTTCCCTGGCAATACACGGCTTGCACAGTGCCAAGTGCAACCAAGAAAAAAAGGCAAGAAAGAAGCAAAGGCCATGGCTATGCACAGAAGCGGATAGGAAGGGTTCAACAGGAGAACGAAACCTACACAAGTCAACTCAACAGATTCCAAGGAATTCATTGACATCTGACACAATTTGCAACGCCAGAAGCACTGCCACGCAAACAGCACCGTATTCAGAAAGCAGCACATCCAAATCAGCCCCCTTGCCCTGCTCTACCCGCTCAGCCCAACACAGAAATCAAACACACAAACTCTCTTGCTTTGGCTCACGGCAGCCATCAAGCTCATGCTTTAGTGACACAGAGAACTCCATCTCCAGCTACTCCGTGTCTCGCTAACCACAAGCTTGGCTGGGAGCTGTCACTCAGCCTGACACCACAAGCAGAAAAGAAGCGCACATAAGCAGATGCTCTCATCCACACGTGCAAATCTGGGTGCGAGGAATAAAAGGCTCCATCGGCCATGGGCAAAGCAGGGAGCAGATAGGCAGGAAACAGGAAGGAGTTGAAGACCAGCTCTCCTGCACCAAAGACAGGGAGAGCTGAGTCAGCACCACGGGAGGACTTAGGACACAGCTTGAGAGCTTACAGAGACCTGAGATTTCCAAAGGAGGCAACCAGGGTCACTCTCACCAGTCTTTTGCAGGGCTCTTACAGATGCTTCCGATGCTGACTTCCACTGCCTATGTCACTGATAGTTCCTTCCCTTCCCTTCCCTTCCCTTCCCTTCCCTTCCCTTCCCTTCCCTTCCCTTCCCTTCCCTTCCCTTCCCTTCCCTTCCCTTCCCTTCCCTTCCCTTCCCTTCCCTTCCCTTCCCTTCCCTTCCCTTCCCTTCCCTTCCCTTCCCTTCCCTTCCCTTCCCTTCCCTTCCCTTCCCTTCCCTTCCCTTCCCTTCCCTTCCCTTCCCTTCCCTTCCCTTCCCTTCCCTTCCCTTCCCTTCCCTTCCCTTCCCTTCCCTTCCATTTCTTTACCACCATGAACGGTCATTTGTGCATCAGTTTCAAGCAACCTTTGAGCCACTGGGTGGTATATGAATCCTTCTTTATTTTTGACTCAAAACTTGCTTTCTGAGGCATTTCTTTTGATAAGACTCTGATTTAGATGAGAGGTCGGTGTTGCCGTGTGGCAATCAACATCGCTGTGTGGACCATTTTACATTTGAAAGCATTTCTCTGGCGCTGTTTGCCTCTGGAAGAGAGCGCTCAGGAGCCGTTACTGGCAGAACATCTGGCCTGTGACTACATAGCCCTATTCCCACCACAGCTTGGTGTGGGAAAACTGGGGAATGATACCATCGTGTCCTGTGAAAAACAGGATGTAGGTGGGCATCCCTGCTCCCTCTTATCTGCTGGCAAGGCCTGGAAGATGGGAACAAAGCAGTTTCTGCTTAGATCCCAGAGCCAGTAGCTGACACTCCAAGGAGAGCTGACTCAACCACTTTGGATTTGAGCTGTCACTCAAAAGAGAGCTGTCTCGACCACTTTGGACTTATTTATAAGTTTGTACTGCCATTGCAGTCGTCGTCATCGTCGTCGTCATCTTCGTTGTCGCCGTGTCCTCAATCGAACAACACCCAACAATCCACCGCTACTGAAGATCAATGACTGAACTATGAACCACATTGGACCATGGTAGTGACTATCTCCCTCTTGCTTCCTATAATGATTCCTTGCTTCTATTTCCTATCTTTTCTATCGTGCTTCTCCCCTTCCCCATCTCCCTGAATGACTAGGTTTTATAATAAACTGGTCGGAGTAACATTTGAACCGTTGTTTCTTAATCTCAGGCTGGGTATACATATATCAAAGAACCTCTTCTCCTGATAAATTGGAGCAAGACAGCTCCCCAGTTAAAAAAATGCAGGGAACTTCTAAAGAGAGTTCAGTGAAGGGCCACAGAAATTACTAGGGGCCTGGATCTTCTCACATATGAGGAAAGGCTGTGTCTCCAAACATCAAGCCTTGCAGTCACCTGGCAATGATGAAGCTAACACATTGGCCTAAGTTAGATGACTGGAAAATACATCAGCAGAAGACATCACCTACTGGCTGCATTGGAAACTATGACATGCAGGGCAGAAGACCATGTGGGCAGTGGCTAAAGTATGGGACTGCCCATACAGTTTCTGGATATTCACAGAATCACAGAAACACAGAACGGCTCGGGTTGGAAGGGACCTCAAGGATCATGAATCTCCAACTCCCCCACCACAGGCAGGGCCACCAACCTCCACATTTAATCCTAGACCGGGCTGCCCAGACCCCCATCCAACCTGGCCTCGAACACCTCCAGGCATGGACGGGGCATCCACAGCCTCTCTGGGCAGCCTGTTCCAGTTCCTAACCACTCTCACAGTAAAGAACTTCCTCCTGACATCCAACCTCAATTTCCCCTCCTCTAACTTAAAACCATTTCCCCTTGTCCTGCCATTATCTACCCTTTCAAGGAGTTGACTCCACTCCTGTTTTTAGGCTCCCTTTAAGACTGCACACTGCTGGCTCATGTCCAGCTTCTCGTCCATCGGACCCCCAAGTCCTTCTCCACAGGGCTGCTTTCAAGGGGTTCTTCACCCAGTCTGCGTAAACATCTGGGATTGCCCTGGCCCACATGTAACACCTTGCATTTGGCCTTCTTGAACCTTATTAGGTTGTCATGAGCCCACTTCTCCAGCCTGTCCAGGTGTTGTATGCGTAGCGAGGGAAACAAGGTGTGTTGTAGGCGTAGCGAGGGAAACGAGGTGTGACGCGTGCAGGTTCCTATGCCACCTGTGTGTTATGCCACCTGTGTGTGCCAAGTGTAACTTCGTGATTGGAGGAAACACTTGTATTTAAACACGTAGCCTATAGCAATAAACGCCATTTGCCTCACTTACTCCTAGGGTCTGGGTGAGCATCTGGCCCCGACCTGGTAAAGGGTCGGTTTCGCCCAGCAGTAAGCCCTACATGTGGACAGAGGACGAACACCGGACGAGCGAACGGAGACTACATGCAACAAGTGGTGACCCCGACGTGATCTGTCTGCTGAGGGTGGCTGCCCGGCGTGCCCGTGACGCGGAGAAGGGCCTGCGAGGTGGCGGCAGGTCGCATACGTAACAATGGACCAAGTCATTAAGGTACTTGTGCAGTTTTGTAAGGACTACTGTGGAAAATCTACTCCTTCCCGGAAGGAGATCGCGACAGTTTTGTCGCTGTTAAATGAGCTGGGGGAGCTGGACTCTCCCTGCCATATTTTGGATTCGAGTAGGTGGGACTTGCTCACCTCGGCGCTATGCCAGCGCGCCATGGCCAGTCAGAAGGCTACGGAACTTAAAACGTGGGGACTGATGTTAGGAGCCCTTAAGGCGGCCAGGGAAGAGGACAAACTTGGCGCGGTCATGAGCGGGGAGGGAGCTCCGGGGAGCGGGTCTTTGGAGTTTTGCAGGACCGGCGCTCAGACCAGCGCTCAGACCGGCGCTCAGACCGGCGCTCAGACGACAGCGAAAAAAACGGCGACGGAGAGAGAGGAAGATTGCGAGAAGGACAACGAAGAGTCGCAGAGGCTCGGGGGGGGGGTGCAACGGCGCCGACGGCCCCTCCTAATTCTATTGCGCTGTCGCCGCCCCCGCCCTACCCTAAGCAGCCGTTATATCCTTCCTTGGCAACGACATCGGAGCAGGGGGCGGGACCATCCCCAAAAGGAAAGGGGGAGGGGAGACTTAAGCTTACTGACTGGGGGCAGATCAAAGAGGAAGTGGCACAGAAAGGCCTGGCGGCAACTTATACACTCCCAGTTGTTGTCTTGGAGGAGGGAGGCCCAATCTGGGTCCCGTTGGACCCAAAGGGGGTAGCAAGGATGATTGAGGCAGTAGAAAAGAAAGGGCTGAAATCGCCATTGACGATGAATGCCCTTGAGGCCCTCACAGCATCGGGCCCAATGCTGCCTTATGATATTGAAAATTTAATGCGCATGGTGTTGAAACCAGTGCAGTATACGCTCTGGAGAGAGGAGTGGCATACCAAATTAAAACAAATGCTGATTACGGCGCAGGGTGATCAAAGAAACCCCATATATGGGTCCGATATACAGAGATTAACGGGCAATGCACCAGGTCTGCTGACCCCTCAAGCACAAGTTTGTCAACTTAGACCAGGAGAGTTGATAGCGACTACGGACGCTGCAATAGACGCGTTCCGAAAGCTTGCAAGGAGTGCTGAGCCCACTACTCCGTGGACAGAGATCGCGCAAGGCCCCACAGAGCCGTTTCAGGAGTTTGCAGACAGATTAATTAAGGCAGTGGAAGGCTCGGATCTGCCCAGAGCAGTTCACGGTCCCGTCATCCTGGATTGCTTGTATCAGAAGTCCAGTGAAGGGGTGCAGGGGATTTTGCGAGCGGCGCCGTGGAGGCTCCAAACCCCTGGTGAGGCCATCAAGTATGTCCTAGATAAGCAAAAGGCCTGCCCGTCTGTGGCAGGGGAGGTAGCTGCGGCGGTAGCAGGAGTGATGATGGCCTGTAGGGAGGCGGACCATCGTAGTGCGGACCGACAGTTAGGACCTTGCTTTAAATGTGGCCAGTTGGGCCATATTAGGGCCCAATGCAGAATGGGCATGGGTGGAGGTGTAACATGTCAGCAGTGCGGGCGGAGGGGTCATACAGCACCACAATGCAGGGCCCGTAGGCCTCCACGCCAGGGAAATAACAACGGGAGACCGTCCACGCACGGCAACTTCATTTCTCGATCGGTGCGGGCCCCTCACCTAAGTTTACCCATGGCGGCGCTGTCTCTAAGTACCCATGAGCGCCCTCTGGTGAAAGCCACTATTTCTTGCACCAACCTCCTGCCGGATTTTCAAGGCCCTCGATCTATCTTTGTCACTGCCCTCATAGATTCCGGCGCCGACGTTACTGTGGTCGCGGAAACAGAATGGCCATCCTCGTGGCCCGCGGAGGCCTCGCAGTCTATTATGGGGGTTGGAGGGGCGACCCCCTCACGCCGGTCTACCAATGAGGTACAAGGGGTTGTGATTAACAGGGATGGCTCCTTAGAGAAACCGGCGTTGCTTACACCATTGGTGGCGCGTGTCCCCGGAACTCTTCTGGGGCGGGATTTCTTGCGACAGATAGGCATTCCACAGTATCCTCTGAACACCTTTAAGGGATACGTCACTAATGTTACTGCTTGCGATAACGATGCCGATTTAGCCAGCCAAACAGCATGCTTGATAAAGGCTCTAAATACAACTCTCCCTTGGGACCCCCAAGAATTGGATATTTTAGGGTCCCAGATGATCAAGAATGGAACAACACGTACGTGTGTTACCTTTGGTTCGGTGTGCTATAAAGAGAACAATCGCAGTAGAGTCTGTCACAATTTTGATGGGAATTTTAATGGGACTGGTGGGGCGGAAGCAGAATTGCGTGACTTCATAGCAAAATGGAAAAGTGATGACCTTCTTATAAGGCCCTATGTCAACCAATCATGGACGATGGTAAGTCCAATAAACGTAGAGAGTTTTTCAATAAGTCGTAGATATTGTGGATTCACCAGTAACGAGACTCGTTACTATAGAGGGGACCTTTCTAATTGGTGTAGTTCAAAAAGGGGAAAATGGTCAGCGGGGTACAGCAACGGGACAAAATGTTCCAGCAACACGACGGGTTGCGGTGGTAATTGCACGACGGAATGGAATTATTATGCATATGGGTTTACCTTCGGGAAACAGCCAGAGGTGTTGTGGAACAATGGGACTGCTAAGGCACTCCCCCCAGGTATTTTCTTGATTTGTGGGGACAGGGCTTGGCAAGGCGTCCCGCGTAATGCCTTGGGAGGGCCCTGTTATCTAGGACAATTGACTATGCTCTCTCCCAACTTTACCACCTGGATAACATATGGGCCGAACATTACGGGTCACCGCCGTAGCAGGCGCTCGCTGAGTCGTCTCTCGCCTGACTGCGGTGATGAACTACAGCTATGGAGCGTGACAGCCCGGATATTTGCTTCTTTCTTTGCTCCTGGTATAGCAGCAGCACAGGCCTTAAAGGAGATCGAACGATTGGCATGTTGGTCGGTTAAGCAAGCGAATTTAACATCATTAATATTGAATGCGATGCTGGAGGACACGAGCAGCATCCGGCACGCAGTGTTGCAGAATCGAGCAGCCATCGATTTCTTACTCCTGGCGCAGGGACACGGGTGTCAAGATGTGGAAGGGATGTGTTGCTTCAATCTCAGCGATCACAGTGAGTCCATTCACAAGGCGCTCCAAGCCATGAAGGAACATACAGAGAAGATACGGGTGGAAGATGATCCCATAGGGGATTGGTTTACGCGCACGTTTGGTGATCTAGGAAGGTGGCTCGCGAAAGGTGTTAAGACGCTACTGTTTGCCTTGCTTGTCATAGCCTGTCTATTAGCTATCATTCCATGTATAATCAAGTGCTTTCAGGATTGTCTATCGAGAACAATGAATCAGTTTATGGATGAACGCATAAAATATCATAGAATTAGGGAGCAGCTGTAGGTTCCGAACGCGATGTGACGGGAGCTATCGGCATAGGGAGGGGGAGATGTTGTATGCGTAGCGAGGGAAACGAGGTGTGTTGTAGGCGTAGCGAGGGAAACGAGGTGTGACGCGTGCAGGTTCCTATGCCACCTGTGTGTTATGCCACCTGTGTGTGCCAAGTGTAACTTCGTGATTGGAGGAAACACTTGTATTTAAACACGTAGCCTATAGCAATAAACGCCATTTGCCTCACTTACTCCTGGGGTCTGGGTGAGCATCTGGCCCCGACCTGGTAAAGGGTCGGTTTCGCCCAGCAGTAAGCCCTACATGTGGACAGAGGACGAACACCGGACGAGCGAACGGAGACTACGTGCAACACCAGGTGCCTCTGTATGGCTCCCTTTCCTTTCAGTGTATCGACTGCACTGCTCAGCTTGGTGTCATCTGCAAACTTGCTGAGGGTGCATTCGATGTCGCCGTCTGTGTCATTGATAAAGATGTTGAAGAGCACTGGTCCCAAGACCAACCCCTGAGGGACACGGCTTGTGACCAGCCTCCTCCCTGACACAGAACCACTGATCACAAGCCTTTGGCTGTGTCCAGCCAACCAATTCTTAATCCACCAAACCGTCCATCCTTCAAATCCATGCCTCTCCAATTCAGAGAGAAGGATGTGGTGAGGGACCACGCCAAAGGCTTTGCAGAAGTCCAGGTAGATGACATCCACCGCCCTTCCCCCATCCATAAAAGCCATTACTCCATCATAGGAGGCCACCAGATTGGTCAGGAATTATCTGCCCTAGGTGAAGCCATGCTGGCTGTCTTGAACCGCCTCTTTATCTCGTACGTGCCTTAACATAACTCCTGGGAGGATCTGCTCCATGATCTTCCCAGGCAGAGGTGAGGCTCACCAGCCTGTAGTTCCCCGCATCTTCCTTTCTGCCTTTCTTAAAAATGAGAGTAAGGTTTCCCTTTTTCCAGTCACAGGGGACTTCACCAGACAACCATCATTTTTCAAATATGATGGAGAGTGGCTTGGCACCACATCAGCCATCTCTTCCAGAACCCTGGGATGGATATCATCCAGCCCCATGGACTTATACACGTTCAGTTTCATGAGGAGGTCTCAGACACTGGGATGAAACTTGCTCTTCTCACCCATGCCTAGATCTTCAGGGTCCTGGCAGACATGGGGAGGAGCTGGACCACCCGTCAAGACCAAGGCAAAGCACTTCTTGAGTACCTCAGCTTTTTCCATGTCTGAGGAAGCCAGCTCTCCGTTCTTATTTATCAGAGGGGAAACACTCTTCTTGGCCTGTCTCCTCCTGCTTATGTACCTGTAGAACCCCTTCTTGTTATTTTTCACGTCCCTCGCCAAGTTCAGCTCTACCTCTGCCTTGGCTTTCCCAATCTTATTTCTACACGTACAGACAACATCGTTATATTCTTACCAGGCTACACAACCCTGCCTCCACTTTCTGTACATTTCCCTCTTTTCCCTCAGTTTAAGCTGCAGGTCCTTGCTCAGCCATGCCGATCAGCCACCTCCTCTGCTCAGTTTCTTCTGCTGGGGGATTGAGAGCTCTTGTGCTCTCAGAAGGGTGTCCTTAAAGAGATGCCAGCTCTATTCTGTACCCATGTCCTCAAGGACAGTATCCCAGGAGATCCCACCCAGCAGTTCCTTGAGCACCCCGAAGTTTGCTCTCCTGAAGCTCACAGTCCTGACTCTGCTTTTTGCCAGGCCTGCATTCCTCCAGATCACAAACTCCACCAGGGCATGGTCACTACAGCCCAGGCTGCCTCCAATGTTAACCTCTCTAATGCTCTCCTCTGCACTGGTGAGCACCAGGTCCAGTAAGGCTCCACCTCGGGTTGGTCCATCTATTACCTGGACCAGGAAGTTGTCCAGACTCAGGAACCCTCCTGGATTGTCTGCCACCCACCGTGCCGCTATCCCAGCAGATATCTGGACAGATATGAGGACAAGAGCCTGCAAGCATGACACCTCTTGCAGCTGAAGCAAGAAGGCCTTGTCAACAGGCTCCCCCTGATCATGTGGCCTGGAGCAGACCCCAACCACTAGATGCCCCTTACTGGACTGATCCCTGATTTTCACCCATAAGCTCTCAACCTGGTCATGGCTGTTACTCAGATATGGCTCTTCACAACCTATTCACTTCCTAAGACAGAGGGCAATTCCACCGATCAAAGGCAGACCCCAAGTAGAAGCCTGGCTACTGTTCGTTAGTCTCACTTCTCTGTATTGCAAGCTCAAATGCGACCTAATTGGCAAAACCCCAGCGATGTGTTTAAAGGAATTTTAGAAGATGCTTTTCTATTTTGAAAGGCATACCCACTCATAGCTTGGATTTTCCTGAGTGACAAAACCTGTGTTTAGAAAGACATATTCTATCTAGAATGTACATGAAGATCAGATGTTTTTACATTTTCCAGATCTCAAGAAAGGCCAAAAAACAACAAACGTAAGGAAGTCAAGAATTTATTAAGGTAGAGTAGTAAAAGAGGGTTGTCCAGTGTGGGAGTCTGCACACGCGTCGTATCTCTTGGTGGTGGTTTGATGGTCTTTCTGATGGTCTTTTGATGAATGTTTGATGGTCTTTCTGATGAAGGTCGTCATCTTCCTCACTGTATGCTCTTTGACCTGGGTCAGGTTGGTGGACCCTTGAATGGCTTTGGCCAGTTGTCTCATCGCCTATGACTCCTTCCACCAGTCTGCTCCTTCTTTGTTAATTTGTGGTTTACTGTCCTAGCAGGCTGTCTGCATTCCAGACACAGGGCACCTGAATTATGTTACTTGGAGAAACAGGAGACCCGCTGTCTGCACTGATTGTCTAAGCCTGTAGAAAAGCATCTGTTATCAGCAGCCAAAAGCTGGCTTAGCAAGGTCACATCTGTAGCTACCGATTCAGCACCCCATGAAAGCACATAGCTTTTAACCTGACTTATTTTCCTTAATTGAAGGGTTGTCCAATGTGTGAGTCTGCTGCCTGACAGGAGCGCATCTTGCTGTCTGTGTTGGCCTTCATGAGTGCTGTCAGGCGGGAGAACCTCCGTCCACCAGATGTGCCCTCTTGGCTGTAGAGATCCTCGAGCAAGGAGAGGCATCTGCTCTGCCAAACCAGCCAGGCTTGCTTCTTCCTCCTGCCACACAAGAGAAACCGTTGGGCCCAGAGCCACAGCTGTGGAGCACTGAGTCAGACAGTGCAAGGGAAAGCAAGGCGGTGGGGCTAGCCAGCTACATTGCTGGAGGAAGGGACCTGATGCCAGGAGGGTGGCCGGGATGAAGGGGGAAATGAAGAAGTGCTGCTGGGGGCAGCTGACCGCTATGGAGCATGCACCGGCACTGCACACCAGAGATGCATCCCTCAGCACAAGCTGCTTTTTACCCAAAGGTGTACATTCTTCTCCCATGCTGCACATGGGAGGCAGCGTGAGGCAGCGCCATCCCTGGCTCTACCCACACATTACGCCTGAATGCCTCAGTCCTGCTGAAGGGCAAAATCAGGCCCCCGCAGTATAGAAAGAAGGGCTTCATAGCAAGAAAAGAGAAAGCAGCTTCACAAGGTAGACATAAGGAGCAAATAGAGAGAGTTTAGGTAGAGAGTGTTAGAAAACAAGGGATTCCAAGCACTTTCACAGGTTCTCGGTCCAAAATAACAAGGAGAGTGAAGGCCATAAAGATAAGGACTAGAGAACAGCTCGAAAACATTTGGCAGGGAGGTGATTAGATGTCTGAAGTGCAAGCTGAAACCGGTTTGGGGGATGCCCCCCCTTCAGGGTCAGAAGCTTGCAGCGAGGAAGACTAGGAGCCTTCATGAGGAAGACTATGAGCCTTCATCACGACCTACCACGCACTGTATGCTAATGGGCTCTCGGGAATGTAGTGAATATGTATCCGAATTCCTGTCAACTATTGATTATGTATTAGTGTGACCTATATCTATAGCACGACTTCTTCAGACGGTGTGCAAGTTAGGTGGAACGATCCCCCTTGCACCAGCGTGTACGCACGTCACCAATAAACACATACCTGCTCTATATCCTTACTGGCTATAGGGTCTGATTTACTCACGTCACTGCTATGGCTTGGGAATGGGCTGAAACCTGGGCAGGCCTGGGCCTGGATGTGTGGGAGCAGGTACAAAATGGCTCTTCCTCTCCCGTGTTGTCCCTTCTGCTGCTTATCGAGCCTCCTGGGGAAGGGAGGACACTCTGCCTGTGGCCTGAGGAGCATGCTGCAGCTGTTCCCACTGAGACTTGACAAAGGCCCTGGCATGGGTCCAGGGGAACCGCTCTTCCAGCAGTCTCAGCACCTGCCTGCCCATTTCCTTGGCCAGCTTCACGCATCCCATGTTCCTGCAGACCTGTACAGGAAAAGGAAGGCATGCAGATGTAGAGGACTTGCCCAAGATCTGCAGAGACTGCAGAAATGGACCAGGGGCTGGCTGTGGCAGGAACATTCCCTGCCAGCAAGGAAAGCGTATGGCTGCATCCCTCCGGACACCCTTCCACTTTTGCCTGCCTCTTTACCTCTCCTTTGAGGCTGAAGAAGATGGCCTCCTCAAAGCGGTCTACAGCATTTCTTTTCTTCTTGAGGGAGCTCCTCAGAACCTCTGCTTTGCTCAGCTTCATGAGGGCCTTGGAATAAGCACACAGGCAGCAGGTCTCCTCTCTACTAATGCAGCTCGTGCTGGCTAGCAGGGTAACTCACTATGTAGCTGTTGGCGATGTGCAGGTAGGCAGCTGCACACTCCAGCATGTAATAGAGGGCTTGGGACGTGCTGTCCACAGCCTTGCAGTGGCGAGCCAGGGGCACAAGCACTGCTTTGGCAATGGCTTCACACTGGCAGGAGCACTCGCCACCATCCTCAGCCCGCAGAGTTGTCTGCTCGCCCTCTGTCAGGATCTTGCCCTCTGCGGTGTGGGTCCTGGCCCTCCTCAGCTGTTCTCCAGCAACTACTAAGGCCTCCCAGCTGTGCCAGTCGTCCTTGTCAGCAGAGCCCTGGAAGCTCCCCTGCTTCTGGGGGCTGGAGACGCCGAAGCGGTGGAAGGCCAGAGTCCCCTCTGTGGCACCTCTGGCATTTGTGCGCATGCCTCTCCAGGAAGGCGGCACACTGGCGGTGAATGTCAATCCTCTCCCTTGTGGGCCACAGCTCGTACGTCACCTCTCACAGCAGTGGGGCACAGAAGGCCAAGATGTCAGACTGTTGTTTTCTGGACCCCATGCTCACAGAAGGCCTCTCCACCCCTGCAAAGCAATGAGTCCTGGCCTCAGCCAAAGACCTCAAGGCTGCCCCAACTGGGGCAAAGGCCACACTTTGGTGAGTGCTGCTGCCGTCTGAGCCCAGCCCGGGCTCCGACCAGCGCCTGCTAGCACAGTGGCAGAGGCACTTCCAACAGCCACTGAGAATTTCCCTCTGCACAAAGCTGGGTGAGCAGGGCCCTGTGGACCCACAGCGCTCCTGGGCTCACGCTGCAGCCACCACTTACCGCTTCCTGCCTGCCCGGAGGTGTCCGGCCCCTCTGGAGCACCTTGCACGTCTTCCGGCTCCTCTGTGTTCTTCAGCTGTTTTAGGATGTTGTCTTTCCCCAGCCTGTCCAGCAATGAATTAATCCACTGATTTACAGAGATGGGAAGGATGTGAACCAGCTGCTGGGTTGTAAACACTGGCCCTATGATGGCTGCAAACTTCAGAACCATCTGCTTCTGTAGATCAATCCGGTCCAGCTCAGCCAGTGCAATCTCTGCCAAGAAGAAGCAATACATCTCTGTCTTGCCTGTCCCTGAGCCCGAGGTTGGAGAAGCCGGATATTGTTTCACCAGAGGAAACGGGGAGGACTTTGGCCTTCTTTCCTCAGGATGGCACCTGCTGGGCAACCAGAGCCCAGGGTTGATATCTTCAAGATGGCTCCGCTCCTCTCACAGTCACAGGCCACAGGAGCCAGGGAAAGCAGAGGCACTCAGGCAACGCTCCCAACCAGTGATGGGGAGGGCACAATCCAGCAGGTATGCACGTCCCGCCATCGGATGTACTAGATCTGCACTGGGTTCATACCCAGCAGTGCACACAAAGAGCACAGAGCATTCTCACCAGCCCAGAGCCGGACTCAAGAGCTCCCTCACCCATGGTGTGCAGCTCACCACTCAGCACAGAGCTGGTCCACTGCCAACAGGGGAAAACCACAGCCTGTAAGAGCGCAGGGCTCTTCCTGCTTGGACTGAAGTCACCTAGCCCTGAGGCTGAGAGGGTGACTCTGCAGCACGCAGGTCCTCAGCCTCTCTTTCACCTGCACCCCAGGAAGGGAAGCTGGGGCACAGCCACAAACTGGACGAGCGCTGCTCAGCTCCTCACCTTTCAAGGCAAACGGCAGCATGGAGGTCTCCAGGCTCACGTCTGGTCTGATGGCACACATCCTTTCGCTGTCACTCCCGGTACCTGAGCTTGAGGCAGCTGTGACAGCGGGTGATGCCTTGGCTGCAGCCGATGGGTAGAGAAGGGGGAGCATGAACAAGGAGCTGAGCCGGTGATTTGCCAAGGGAGCAGCAAGGTGTGGCTGTGCAGGAGAGGATGCACCACAGCCAACAGCCGATCGTCAACAAAGGTGCTTACTGATCAGGCTCTGCTAGTTGTCCTTTCCTTCCTTCGGCCTCCCGGTGTGCAACAAGAGCATGCTGTTGCAACACAGGTAGCGCAGCAGTTCCTCACAATAATATGGGATGCCAGAGCTTCTCTGGATCAGGAACCTGGGCAGGAGCACAACCAACACCAGGGAAGTAAGGTGCAGTACAGTTCTAGTTCTGATGGGTGGTGAGTCACTCAGGCCTCGTAGGCTAACCAGCCTCTTCAACATAGCTACACCTGGCTTCTGGATGGGGCGTGAGTGTCTGGGTCCCCCCAAACCTACAGCATTCCTGGGAATCCATCAGGAAAGGCTGGTGGACAATGCCTAAAACACAGAACAGCAAGCCACAGCAACAGCAGAAGGCTGACACCATCCACACTCTGCTGCCTCGTGGCACTTCCCCAGACTTAGCTCACACCTGCTATGGCCAGGCTTAAGGAGAGACCCATCAGCCCCGTGGCTGCCTTTTTTGCAGGGTGATTCCCAGCCGTGGTCGGCATAAATGCAATGCCTCCAGAAGAGCTCCCTGACTTGGCTTTACCTTGCCAGCTCCCTGGGGATGCTGCGCACTCCAAGCTCCTGGCAGGCTTTCCGCACCACATCTGAAGCTTTCAGCCCTCCCAGATGAAGACAGGTGATTCTCTGGGATGTTGTGCTGTCTGTGGCAGCTTTGAAAATGTCCTCTGCTCTGTCATGGCCCGGAGCTAAGCTCATGACCATAAGGACCATGACACTTTGGAGCAGGGGCCACATGATAGACCAGGACTCAGAGTTGAGGAAGTGGGCATTGTCGATGAAAAATATGCCAAATTCCCCTCCAAACACCTGAAAAAAAAAAACAAAAAAAACCAGGTGGTTCTGAGTGTAATCTGGTGGATTCTTGAGTGTCTTCTGGGGAGGACTTTCTCTCCTCAAGACAAGAGGATAGTCAGAAGCCTCTCCTCAGCCACCTCCTTCTCCAGAACTTTACCAACTTTGTTTCTGTGAGACTGTGAAGTCTCCTCTAACGTCAGTTCCGTGGCAGAAGGAGAGAAGCTGGGCAAAGTTCTTGAAGGGCCATGACCCAGGCGCCTCATCCTGCCACCCCCTCAGGCAGCTCCAGCGTGGAGCCTGCAGGCAGCATGCTTGTTTAGCTCCTGTGAGGCAGGAGGAGGGAGCCATGCTCACCTTCTGTAGCACTTGCGTACAAGTCAGGTGGAATGCACTGGCCTGTTCAACACAACACATCTTGCAAATCTCGTCTGTGATGGGAAACTGTCCAGGAAAGACAGAGAGGAACACTGCTGAGGGTCTAGGCACACCTATCCCCCAAAGCATGACTGTGGAGCCAAATGCCTCTGCTTTTGCATGTGGCCAGCACCAGCCCCTCTTCAATGCCACTTCCAGGATGCTGAACAAGACCCAGGGCACATGCATGGCACAGGAGCACCCCACGCACAGGAAGACTCCTGGGCACAGGAAGACACCTGGGCACAGTAATCAGACAGGTGGGCACGAGCCCCGCGAGTCCCAGCCCTGAGCTGAGCCACTCCCAGCAGAACATCCTAGCATGACAGCTTCTCGCTCTCACCTCCACTAAGGAAACATTGTTTAGCAGGCAATAGCTGCTCTCTTCTATTGTGCCTTGGAGCATGGTCTGCAGAGTGCGCTGTCTGTCACTGCAAGTCTCACCAGCCCGGAGACCCAGCACCCTGGCCACCAGCAGACAGATGGCAGAGAAGGGCTGCTTCACATTCTCCTCCGTCAGTTCCGCAGCGATGATCCTGTGGTGCAAGAGCAGAAGACGCTGAGATCCAGAATTGCCTCCCGGTAGCTCCAACTTGCCTGGACAGCAGTGTTTTATAGGTGAGACGCCTGGTCCTTTCTGCAGAGGAAAGCGGGACTCTTCAGCCACACATCTCCAAGTGCCTTCTGGAGAGGACCGAGCTTTCCACTCATCATATAAGAAAGAGCCCCCATGGGCAGCTGCAGGCCGGTCACTGGGAGGGCTGGCTGTGGCCCCTGCACCCCGTAGCCCCAGCCTGGGTCACACTACGCATCCCCTGCAGAGGCACTCACTGGGTTAAGAAGGAAGGCCTCAGAAGGTGGTGGGTCTATGTCTGCTGCCTGGCCCGCAGCAAGGCTTTTCTGCCTCAGTGCTCCTTCTGGAAAACAGCAGAGGGCAAGCAGTGCTTTTGAGATGGGCCACCTTGCTTTCCCTCAGCTCCAGAGCTGGAGCTCTTTCCGTCTCTTCGTGCTTGGCCAGGGACAAAGGAGGAAAACAGAGCCAGCTGGAACTCTCTGAGGAGGCAGGTGCTGCTTGGCTGGGTACGCAGCAGGCTTTTTTGGGAGGCTGCAGTGCAAGGGCTGGGCACAGCGGCACCTGGACTGCACTGTTCCACAAACACCAGGGGATGGGCAGGGGAGGGGTGCCAAAGCGACAGCTCCACAGTGCTTACCTGTGCCCAGCAGCCCGGCCTAAAATGGCCAGCTCGGCAAGTAAGTGGCTCTTTCCAGAGCCTGGAATGCCCACAAATGCCAGCACATGTGGTCCTCCCAAATTCTCATAGGCCTCCAAGCAGCATTCAAAGAGGTCAATCTCTGCCTCCCAACCTGTGCAGACCCACAAGGAAATGAGCTGCTACAGCATGCTGAAAAGCAGTGAGCCCCTTCACTTCTCTCCCCCATCCCGCAGCAGAGAGGGAGGGAAGGAGGGAGGGAGAGCGGAAGTGGCTGCATAGGGCTCAGCTGTATGCCAGGGGCAGCCCACAGCAGAGCCCCCAGCACTGGGCAAAGGGAAGCAAGTGGGCTTCAGATGAGTTCTCCACCTACCCAGCAAGGGACCATAGGGTGTCCTCTTCTTGGCAAGGCCCACATCATATTGTCTAGAAGGGGGAGAAGAGAAAACAGGAGTCACTTAGTTGGTCAGAAGCCAGAGCACGCAGAGCCTGCTGTGGAGGAGTGGAGACCCCCCTCTCAAGTAGCATGTTACCCAGAGCATGTTCCCCTGGTCAAAGCTCAAGATGACACACTAGGACAGCCTCAAGCATAAAGAAGCCCAGCAGCCATGGCATGACAGCTGAAGCTAACAAAAGTCCCTTGCTGGAGGCAACAACCAAAGAAATCCAAGATGAGGAAAGAAGCCAGGCTGCACTGCTTTGCCAGCTTGGACAAGCAAAACAAGCCTCTTGGAAAGGAGGACCTGTGTCACTTAGTGGCTTGGGATGCCCAAGCTGCTGGCACCTTTGGCTCAAGTCTTGCAGTGGTTTCCAAAAGAGGGTAGCGTTCGTGTTCAAAAGGTCCTCCAATGACAAGGTCAAAGCTGGGCCCAGAGGAACAGCAGAGGACTGAGTAGGAAGGCAGGAGGAGGCAGAGCATGCCAGCAGCCCACCTTCCCCCAGCGGAACACGAGTGACCCAAAGCTTCCTGCTGGGAAGCAGCTGGGGAAAAAATACCCACCCCATGCAGCAGGATGACCACTGGCTTAGTCTTACGTGTGGTGGAGCAAAGCACAACACAGCAAGCTCAGAGAAAAGCCGCTCAGACAAAGCCCGCAAGGCTACCCTGTGTCTCCAAAGACAGGCCACCCTTCTCCATCCCAGTGCCATCACTTCCATGCTCTTAGCAGCAAGAGGCACAAGGGCAGAGAGGCAGAAAGCAGACCACACCAGGGCTTCCGATCTTCTCACCCACAGGCAAGGGAGGTCTGTGGGAGAGCAGCTTGGTCTCGCTGCAGAACTCAAGCTCTCTGCTCGGCCAAGGTTGTACCCCTGAGGCCCCTCTCCCCTCATGTGCACAGCTCAGAGAACACCTACTGCTTCTTGGTGATCCCCACGTATTGATAGACAGTGACGGGATTGGTAACACCTTTCAAGTTTCTCTTTGGTAACTCTTTGAAGCAGTAGCTGGGCAGGCGAGAGGCCGCGCAGGTCTCTACATCACAGGACACCATCCCCACGTAGGCCACCATCATGCGGCCGGCCAAATTCACCTTAAAGCCAAGGGCTGCCACAGGGAAAGAGCATATGTCAGCGCAGTTGGGAAACCTTCAAGGCCAAGGGCAACCTCCCCTCCTGGGCACAAGCCAACCCAACTGCAGGGTAAGCAGACCCAAAGGGAACTGCACGTCTCTGGGCTCATCCTCCCGTGCCAAGGCCCCAGCAGGCTGTAGCGTGTCCTTCCCTCAGCCCGTCCACCTCGTCCACACCGATGCACTGAAGCAGACCCATGCCAGCCTCACACTCCTAAGACAAAGGAGCCCTACCTGTGTGTTCAAACCTCTCGGGATGACCAGTGAAGCCGCAGAATGCTGACCCGTTGCTGACCCCGACAAACACTAGTCTGGCACACAGAGAGAGTTACATGGATTCAGCAGCAGCCCTGCTGCAGTCCTGCTCGCCCTGTTCCATCCCTTCCCACCTCTCCCCTCCTCTGCACTGGAACCACATGCACCAGCATGGGTCCTGGGGACTTGGAGAGCTTGGGGCGCAACACGCCCCGGTGGCAGGGGACGTAGGTAGGGCACAGGCAAGACCTTTTGGAGCCTTCCTCTGAGGCCTGATGGCTGCAACTTGCACCAGGCCATAGGCTATTCTCCTTAGCAGGGAGACAAGCAGGTGCTGCCTGCACACCACCCACAACAGCAGCCACTGGAGGTCGAGGGACCGGGAACCGGGGATCGCCCAGAGGAGCCTGCCTCTGGCACTGAGGAGCTCCATGCCCTGGTGAGGGCTCGCTCCGACACGGTGACTGGCAGGCGGCACTTGGGGGGACTGTGCCTGGCTGCCATGGGCTAACCTGCCACCTCTGAGACACCGCCTCCTTCCTGCCAGGGGCGAAGGAGGACAAGCCAGAGGGCACGTCTCTTGCTCATCATTCCCCTCGTGCCGTCCCAGGCAGCACACACGCCCCATAACGTGCACTCACTGGAGTTTTCTCAGGCCTGTGGAGGTCATGTGGAAGATCTGCATAGCACATTCCAAGGCATGGGCGCTCTCGTGGGCCAGCTTTTCTCCAGAAAATCCAAACATGCAGAGGAAGGTGCAGCCCTGCAAAGAAGAGGTGCAGTACATCTTGTTCTACAATACCGATGGCCAGCAGCTGATGCATTCCACCATAGGCACTGGGGAGACCAGCAGAGCTTCAGGTTAACCCACAAATCCCAGCAGCAGGGCAGAGCTGCTTCTCAATCCCCTGCTGCCAAACAGGCAGAGGCATCCCAGGGGTGGGATGGCTGTCATGCACTCACTTTGTCAAACAGAAGAGTTTTGTTGCTTTCACCCTTGTGAGGGCTGATGATTTCTGAAATCATCCTGCTGCAATCACTGAGGCTGCTGCTGAGCTCAATTGCGTTGATCCTGTCAGCAAACTTCAGCTGGACAAAGAGGCTGGTGACGGGCCGTAGCTCAGAGCACAGCTCCAGCGGCACGTCCTCACGAAGCTGCAAGAGAAGAGCACAACAGCTTTGCCAGCCTGCTCTCCCAGGGGCTTCTCTGGGCCCACAGCAGACACCGAGGGAGAGCAGGTGTGCAGGCAACGCCGGGTGCTACTGGAGTATGGGGAAGTACTTCCAGGTACTGAGTCCTGGCACAAAGCTGCTCTGGAAACACTCTGTCCTGTGACACGTGCAGACACGAGGGAAGACTCTTTGCCCTCCCCTAGGCTCCTGAGCAGGATCTTGTCCCGGAGTCCCCCGGAGGCTCCCACCCCCATACCTGTGCAATCTCTGGAACAACAGCTGTGCAAAAGACAGAGGGAAGTCCACCTCTCACCAGCCGTGCCTCTCAGAGGAGCTGCACAAATGGACAGCTTCCGGGCACGTCTGGCCCCAGCAGCCCTGGCATCTCTTTTCCTCCCTCGTGCTCTCGCCTCAGACTGCCCTTTCTTTTGGCTGTCCGTTTTCCAAAGAGCTCCACACTGTTTTCTGTCCTCCCTACACGCAGCCGCCAGCAGTGGTGGCCATACCTTCTAAAGAACAGCATTAGTAATAAGTACTTTTCCAGCCTTGCTGCCAGTTCACAATCACCGCACATCCTAAAAGTTGGCCTTCGGAGGCCTAAGGAAAGGAAACACAGCTGGACACGGCAAGGGAAAGATTCTCCTGTGCTTGCTCCTGTTCCTGTCTGTGAAGTAGGCAGGGTCCACCTTTCCAGCCAGTCACAGGACAAGGAACTCACTTTCAAATGCCTCTCCCCTCTGGCACTGCTCAGCTGGGCTACAGTATCTTTCCATTCTTGGCGAGCTAAGCGCCTCATTCCTACAACCTGAAGACACACAGAGGAAAGGAATACCACTGGCTTCCCCAGAAGCCCCAGGGTACAGGGCTTGCCCCTCCACTCTCACTTCCCAGAGAAGGGCAAGCCCACCTCTCTGGACTTTCAGCTGAGGTGCAGGGCCAACAGCTTTGGCTCTCTGCCTATGCTTACGGTTATGGCTGTGGCCACATTCAGTCTCTCAGCCGCCTCCCCACCCAGGTGCGGGTCTTCCAAAGGGCTTGAGGCCACCCCATCCACCCATCTTCACAGCCCCTTTGCCAGCAAGAGGCTTGGCCCTGATTCGCTGCTGATCACACAGCTCCCAGCAGGTCTGTGACAGCGCTACCTCATGGGCAGCCGAAAGCTTTTGGGCATTAATAACATCGTCCAGGGTCCGGCTGCGCATGAAGAAGTACCAACAATCCCTGTCTCTGATGGACACGAAGGAGAGCATCCCGACGGAGATCTCTGGGGAGAGAGAGACCAGCGGCGTTAACACAGGGAACCTTTGGAACTCGGTGGCCCCCAGCTGCACAGAAGCTCAGCTGATGCCCAGCCTGGAGACAGACCCAGGGAGGGGAAGGGCCTTGTGCGTCCTTCTCGGGGCCATACTGACACAGGTCCCAGAAATGGGCGTCTACAAAGAGGCAAACAAAGTCAACACTGACAATGTGTTGGCACTGCCAGGCGTCTCAGCCAGAAGCCTACAGCACAAACCCCAGCAGCTTTGAGCAGCGTCTGCTCTGCTTGTGAGAAGGCAGGTTGCAAGTGTCTGCCTGAGGCAAGACAAGAGCCTTCCAGAGAGCTGGGAAAGGGAGACCTTGAGGGGAAGAGAAGGGAGAAAAACAAAAGGGGGAGACCCAGAGAGAGAAGGATAGGAGAGGTCCTGTGGAAGTCCCAAGTGAAGTCCCCGCCCACAGTTTGCTGCCCAGGCATGCTGTCTGTGGTGCAAGGAGAGCTTGCAAAAGCCTGGCTCAAAGCCATCAGGCAAAGCAGTTCCCCTTTGCTTGGCATGAAAAGCACCAACCCTTGACTGTTCAGCTCCTGGAACTTCAGGAGGTGTCCCTGAGGTGACACATCCCTTATCCAAGGGGCAGGCGGGACAAAGGTGCCCGTCTGGGGATCGGGTGCGGGATCTACCTCCCAGCGGGGTCAGACGTTGGGGATCCCATGGATGGAGCGGGCTGTGCTCTGGGACCCTCACTGGGAGTGAGGGGCCTGTGCTACAGCTGACGCAAGGCAAGCAGGGAAGGAGCCCCGGCCTCCCCCACCCTCGCTCCCTCCTGCTTGCCCTGCAAATGCTGGCAGAGGAGGCTGTCCATTGGCTCTGGAGGGTACTGGGGCTGTGCACGTGGCACAGCTGAGCCATCTGTGCCCATACCTATCTTCAGGTGGAGCTTGAGACCTCTGCGCGTGTCACGAGTTCCGTACTTCTTCTGGACCTTCCTGCAGCACTGCAGCGCCAGGTTGATGGCCGTAGGCAGCTGAGGCACTGCTGCTCTCCACAGCACCAGCACAAGCATCCCCTGGGGAAAGTGAGGGGCAGGTGAAGGCTCTCCCGAGGGCTGAGTCTCCCTGTGTTGCATCCAGCCGCCAGGGACAGCAGCAGGCAGCTGGCCGGTGTGCCGAGGAAGATGGGATTGTGGGAGGGTGGCATCCTGAAGGACCTCTGGGGCAGCTTGGAGAAATTTTGCATGGAATACAGAGTGTTAACACTGTATTCTTAAGAAAGTGTAAGCACGTACACAAATATCAACAGTTGGAATTAGAAAGAACACAGAGAGATTCTGAAAATATTTTCAGGAACCAGGCTTGTGTGCAGCTATCACTTTTTGCACTGCAAAAAAAGGTGCTGCAATAGTTGTAGGGTTTGTTGATCGCTTGTCCTTCATTGTACCAACTCAGCACTCCTACTTTTATATCTAATTTAGAGTATAAATCAAGAGAACAGCAGCAGAAGAGAGCAACAAAAGTAAACAGGTGTAGAACAGTCTGACTTTTCACCTTTTTATGGTGGTCCATTTTCTGAAGTAGTAACTGCAAAAATAGCAATAAAGCAAGATGTTCTGTTCAAACAAACAAACAAGCATACAAAAAGTTTAAGAAGTAGTTAGCATGAGTATTTTGCAAGAAAATATCATCCTAGTTTTGTCAGCTGAATGGTATTACTCTTGTGAGGAAGAATTGCCATGCTGAAGAAAGGAAGACTTGAGGGTTCGGGTCCTGAAGCACTGCTGCAGTTTGCTATGATTTCTCAGAGGTGAGAGGGGGCTACTGCTTTATATTTTTTGGATCTACCAGCATTCAGTAGTTGACATGTGTGCAGAACTGGGCAGCCTGTGTAGCACTGCTCTTGTCTTTCCCAGGGTTCTTGTGCCATTTATCACAGAAATGTTTTAGGCAGCCTAATTTAGGCTCCTACTTACCTGAGCCTGTTCCCCACAGGCATTAAGACAACAAGGGTGCATTTCTTTGGCCTCTCTCAAGGGGTATTTTTTACTTTATCTCATGACTGTGAGCTCTGCAGCAGTCTATGTGGGCAGTCTCCAAAACATAAGAGCCATCAACTTTTTTAGTATATTGACGAGTGTCTGGTATGATGCTATGTTTTGATTCTAAGAGAAAAGCAGTATTGATAACACTGATGTTTATAGTTGCTGCTAAGCAGTGCTGTACAGAACCAAGGCCATTCTCAGTGAAGGGCCCAAGGAGTGGACACATTAGAACAGCTGACTTACACATTTTGTACAATATGACATCACGCAGAAGGAGATTTGAAGGAGGTGGGAGTTCATCTTGCTCTCTTCAGCCTCATTCAGAGCTAGCTGGGCATTGTTTGAGGAGTGGTGAGCAATTGCTTGCTCATCACTTTTAATATACACTCATAGATATATATATAACTGTCACTGTCGTAACTGTTATCCTTTTCCTCTTCTCTTAGTAAATGGTTTTATCTTAACCTACAGGTTCTACTTTTTCTATGATTCTCTCCCCCACCTCACTGGGAAGGGGTGGGGTGAGTGAACGCATCTGTGGTGCTGAACCACCTGGTGGGTTAAACCACAAGAGTATGTATACACATAAAATCATTCTCTTGGCTACAAGTGACCTAAACAGTGAAACTGAGTGCAGCCTCAGAAAGTCAGCAGGCAGCAGTAAGCTGAGTGGTGCAGCTGATACAGCAGAAGGAAGGGATGCCATCCACGGGAATCAAAGATTACTAGACTCGATCTCCTGATAGCAGTATATACGATCCTCAATTGTCATGAAGATTATTACTTTAAAAATCTAGTAAATCAACAAGAGGTTTCATAGATAAATCTGAAGACTGTTCAATAGGTTTCATAGATTAATCTGAAGATTGTTCCCTAGTCACGTTGGTCATCTGGAGAGGAGTGGTATAGCTGTGAGAAAGCAAAATTCTTGAAGTAGTACTTACTACACACTTTGTATTGCATAGTAGATGCACTGCAGAGAGTTATAGTTGAAATCGTAGTCTTAATTTTAGCATGCTGAGAATTTTTATGATGTATTAAGTCCATTTTAGTAAATATTTTTTAAACTTTTATTCATCATAGACACACACACAAAAATGATACCTAATTTTGTTATGTGATTGAGAAATGCATCTTGTCTGCATAGTAGATGAGTTGGTGGCAAAATCGGGTACCTGTTTAAAGTTCTTGTAATGTTTGCATTGTAACTGCAATTATTAAAGCTACCTCCTGAAAAAATTTATATTATTGGGAACTATAACCAGAAGTGGAATAAGTGCATCAGAAAATGCTCCATTTTATAGCTAAAATGCATGGTTTTAAAAACAAAGTAAAACTGGACTTGTTTTCAATGTACGCAACTGCTGCAAATGTTGACACCATATGAAGGTTCAGTAGGTGTTCCATGTAACCAGTTTAGAGAAGAAACAGTAAATTCTTTCTTTAAGAAGCTATAGATATTTGCGTATTGTACAAACTATTGAAATTGCATTGTTTTAAATTATGCCGTAGTGCATTTTCTGTGAGCATTTCTCATGGGATTGTAGCACAAATAAATGTATCTGCATTATTCTAAATAAGCTTATCTGCTTAAAGAAATAACAACCGATGTTCCTAACTGGAAAAAAAAAATAAGTTCAACTCTCAGAGACACCTCTTCATGTCAATAACATGTACTTTCCTGAGCTTTCCAAATGCCTGTGGAAGTCTAATGAGGATATGTGTTAGACATAAATTGGCACAGTAGCTGTAATTACTGCGTACTGATGACCAGATGGAAAGTGAGACACTGGTGTTCAGACAAAACTGATTTAGGAATTGATCATATCTTTCATCATGGAACTACACCTGTGCAGTTATTCTTCTGCGTCGGGTTTATAAGAATACCAAGCAAATGGCTTACAGATACATTTGGGATCCTTTTTTTGAATGCGGGATTCAGAAAAGTAAAATTATTTTGCCAAGAGGATAAGTATATAAATAATAATACAAATATAAATAAAAATAATGTAATATAATATATAATATAATAAAACTCAGACGCAGTAAGGCCTGAGTCTTTTTTTTTTTCCCAACTGTATTGTTCAGTAAGTTTAGAATCTGATTTGTACTTATACCACTATAGATGAAGTAGTGCTAATGATGATAAACTATATGCCTGATGTCTACATGAAAAGGAAGATGGGAAAAAAGCAATTTTGGAGAACGCTGCATTACAAGTGATTAAAATAATGAATTTAAATTACATGCCACTATTGAAAAATATTAAACATTTCCATTCCTTTTATGTGAAGCTGGTATGACCTTCATAGTCTGAAATAGCAGGAAATATTATTTTTCTAGTAACTATACACCACTTTTAGCCCGATAGTTGTTAAGCAGAAAGCTTAGCATGAATAATATAGATAGTAATTGTCAGGTCACGTTTCAGTGAGAGTTAATGTTAAGCAGTAATCTAAATGTAAGAGCTTATAATGAAATGAAATTCATAATGTAAAGGTCAAATCTGCCTATAAGAGTCTTTCAAGGCAAACTGTTGGACTGAAAAATTCCAATTTTGTTTTAATAGATGGTAACATACTGCAACAAAACTAGGACATTTCCTCTGTATCAAACACATGACATAGATTAGGGCCAGATTCTGCAGAAAAGCTGCATCAGCTTCCATGAGGATGGTCTTTCTATGCAAGAAAAACTGTCTTTTAAAATACAGACAATGCTCTTGGATCCAAACAAAATAGTAAGAAAGCATAGATAAATAACTATCTGTTACAATTTCTAGCTTAAAACTATTCACTCACTCTCCTTTATGGCTGCTGAAGAGCAAGGGTGATTAAAATTCAAGTGCCTCGTGTTAGGATAAGTGAAATGTTAGTTTATGATCATTCTTGACATTATTCTTGTTTGCAACTTGCCTTCAGCAACTAATGTACTAATTGCTCATGCAATGATGTGCGAGCAAGTCAGCAGTGAAACATCAAAACCTAAGAAAGAAGGTGCAAAGCTAAAGGCACAAAATCAATTTGCATGGAAATTTGCCAGATCGTTCCTAGCCAGTGTTTCATGTGAATATACAATGCTGTCTGACCCAGTGGATGTGAAGCTTTTAATGAAGTACATTTAAACCTCTGAGAGGCTTGGATGGGTGATGACAGGGAGCTCTCTAAAGAACTTCTGTGACTGTTTTCAAATGTAATTTTTCCAAACAGGCTTGGATCAAATTGAGAGTGTTAACAGCTATGGGTATGAAAATTCTACTGCAACATGGCTGTAGTGACCAAATGTATATTTGGTGGAGTATTCTCTCACTAATAATGACTACTATCAGATGCCTAAGCGTGTACTAATGCCTACCTCAGTAGTCACCTTTTTCAGCATTAAGCATGATTGCATCATCAGAAGTCGTATTTACTTGTTTAATAGGCGTGGTGATTTTTTTTCCCCATTACATTTCCTGATTGCTTTCTGAATTCAAGCACCTACATGTATCTGCAGCATGCTTGATGGTACTACATTCTGTGGTGTACCACTTCAGACACTAGATGCTTGGAAGATCTCGCTGGTAAGCTTCCTAGGTTAGTTCAACTATGTTTATCCAAAACCTCATCTCTCTCTCTCTCTCTCTCTCTCTCTCTCTCTCTTTTTTTTTTTTTGTCAATTCTTTTTATATATATGTGTGTGTATGTATATATATAAATTAAACAGTATTGGAATTAACATGTTCTGACTGTAGTGTTGGTTGCAGTGGCACGTTAACTTCCTGTAATGTACAGTGCTTTGATCCTTTTCATGGTGCTTTTCTTTTGTTTCCTGTTTAAAAAGTTTTTTCAAGACTCATAATGGGACAAGCATAGCCCCTAGTTTCTTTTAACAAAATTCAGATTTACACTGTGTTTGCCTGGCTAAGTAACATCATGCATTCCTTCTGTAAGAAATTGTAACCCATTCTGAACATCCTCTGTCATCATGATGGCATTTCCCCCTGGCCTTTCACTTCTGATCTTTTAGGTCCTTTTCAACCCAGGCCATTCTATGATTCTATGAATCTATGATTCCGTTTCAGTTCTCCTGTTAGCCTGATCACTGACACAAAGGCTTATCTTTGCTTGCAATGGGAATGTACCATGATATGGCATTAATTTTTACATGGAATATATTGCTTTGTGATCCTAGACATTAAAACATTCGGTCATAAAGGACAATACAAGTTTCTTGCCTGCTACTTTAATACTGTTAGTTATGGTTTATAGACTGTTTACTGCAACATTAGGCAAATGAGAGGAAGATTGTGCGGTCATAGTAGCTGGTCTCAGTAAACCCAGTCTTCATCATATCAGCAATTACCTATTTTAAATTTCTGGCTGTAAATGTCTGGAGAGCACTGAGTAGTGCTATAGTGTCATAAGGGTTGTGCTGGTTCCTTGCTTTTTTTTTTTTTTGTATTTGCTATTCTCTGTTATGACACTTACATGAGTAATGCTTGTCTAGCTGGAGATGAGTAAAAGTTGCAGGTGTACACCAAAGAATTGCCTTACATTACTCTTTCCTCAAGAAGAAGATACACTTCATTGCAAGCTATCCATGCAGAAATAATGCATGGAGTGAAGAGCCACTGAAGTTACTTGGATAATCTGTTCTATAGACAAACCAAGTCTATGGGAAAAAATAAGTAAAATAAGTAGCTCTTTTGTCAAGTAACTTTTTCTGGTAGGAAAACAGTTACTTTTAATCTCCAATCTCTGTATTGTGTTCATTAGGAAAAAAAATTAAAAAAATGCTTTTAAACATGATCAAAGATACTTACTGAAGTTATGGAAGAAACCTTACCTTTCTGACAAGTTCTAAATTTTTTGGAATGTAAGCTGGGCTTCTGTGTGTTGGGTATGCTGTTCTACATTGCTCACTGCAATACTGTAAACAGCCTTGCCTACAAATATTTTTGAGGCAGTCAGATGATAAGCATTGTATCAGCCTTCAAGATACAAAGGTCCTTGACACTTGGAACTTGTGGAGTTTTAAATTATGTGTCTAATACAGCTGTAAAGCATGAGACTTTTCTTTTTCTTTTTCTCTTTCTTTTTCTCTTGCATATATGAGTAAGCAAGTTTATTTCAGAAAATGATGAGACTCTTCACTTGTCAAGAGAATGGAATGCACTTACATTTGTTCTGGGTGATTAAAAAAATTGTGTGGATTATGGTTCAACACACACTGAAGGAATCAGTGATGCTCTGTGGACTGCCTAAACCTTGAGGTCATCTGTCTTAAATCTCCATGAGGTGTTTGCTGCCTTCTGTCATAAACTATCTATGGTAGATCGTAATGGATGGAGCTTCACGTGGCCAACAGAGCTGGGCAAAGAGCCTGCATGCTGGAAGAGCCATCCAACCTTTATTACGTGCATTTTCTGTGGAGCATGTGCAGTAAAGCAGGAAAACGAGGGGTGTTTGCAACTCTTAGTTCTGCCACTTGATGGCAGCATTGACTACAAGTTTGCAGCGTGGCACCTCTGAGGCTGGTCTGAGCTCTTCAGCCTCGTTAAACATCAGTCGTGTGAAAGATTGATAGCAATGCAAATGTATTATAACCGCTAGAGATAGTCACCTTCCACCCCAATTAGCCTTTGAATTGATTTAGTGAGGAAAAAAAAGCATCTATTATAGAATAAAAGTCTTAGAGATTAGTGTTTCATTATTTCACTACATTTGAAACATCTGTAGGTAAAAGGGCCTTACAGGCATCAATAAGCTTTAACATGATAAAGTGCTTTTAGCCTACATCAAAAGCAAATTACATGTTGACAATTTGTTTCCTGAGCAAAATGTAACTACAGGTATGATGGATTACACTGGGCCTCTGTAGCATTTACAATATTGAGTTTGTAACTTATTTTCTTCTCATTATTTTATTTGTAGAAGGAATTAATTCATGAGTTGTTACATATATAAAATCATTAATTAGAAAATCCATTTTTGCAAAGCAGAAGAAATTAATTATGTTTGAAGTTTTATTAATGTTCTGATTTTATCTCATTTCTGTTCTTCCTAAACCCATTTCACTGGAAAGAGCCTGGAATGAGGAGGGGTGGTAACAGCCCTCACTGCAGAGCCTGGATATTTTGTGATGTCTGACTAATGCTGCTAGGAGAGGATGTAGGAAAGAAGAGAGATCTCCAATTGACAGGAAGCAAAGAATAAATGATTGTAAAGGGGCTGGCAGTGCTTGTAGTTTAAAGACAGACACAATTTAGATAGCACTGAGATCTCATTGCAGGTAAGAAATGCTATTCTTTTTGAAAGGCAGAATTTCTCTGGTGCTCTCTACCACACTGTTTTTGATGCTTTGCACCTGTGATGTAAATTAGCTCTATTGATAAAAGGGTACAGTGTGAACAAACAAAAGCCTTTGAAAACAAATTTGGCGCTGTAGTCTGCTGATTCCTGATTAAGAGGTTTCTCCACCTTTTTCTTGTGTAAAATCTGTGCAGCTCTTTCCTTTCTACTTATATATTCATTTGTGTTTGTATAAAGGATGAAGCTTAATGAGGTCTGTGTGGTCACAGAGGGATAAAACACTATGAGATCAGATGTGGCCCTGTGTTGTGTGTGAGAGCAAGACCTTTGAGCTGTAAGTGTTCTTATTCTCTTCATTGTTCCTCAATCAATCTTTATTCAGTATGTAGATTATATGGTTAACACTGTTTCAACACAAAAGGTCATTTCAAAACATATTTCTGTCCTTTTTACCTTCTAGGGGAAAAGCAAAGCTTACGATTTTAAGGCAGCGTACAAATATCTCACACAAAGCAGCATACTGGTTGTGGGTCGGAAACTACAGCTATCACCTTCCATCCCCATAGCAGATTTTGAAACAGCAGAACATGGCTGTTTCAAAGCCTATCTTGAAATTTAACTGAATTTATGCAGAGCCAGTTAGCAGATGGCAAAATATTTTGATAGACCCTAATTAAGATACTGTTCGTTGTATGAAGTTGTAGTTTTCCTTTAGATATCTGTATTTACAGTTAGCTTTCCAATATTTAATCAATGAGGGTGGAGACAAAGAAGTGATATAATAAGAAAGAAACAAGTCACCACTGTTTGTCATGCATTTCCTTGAAAGTGCAACAAGGTTGAAATATTTGCTAAATCTCGACTTTTCTATGTAAAAAAAAAAAAAAAAAAAAAAAAAAAAGAAGTAATAATTTAAAAATCAGGTGAGTTACCCTTATTTTAGTATTTCTTACAGTGCTGTATTGGATACTTATAATGCACTGCAGAATTGTAATCAGATAATACAATGATATCCCACTTAATCATTTTGAAGCATGCTTGCAAAATCAGTCAAAAATCAGCTAGAAGTAAAATCTCCTGAAGGCAGCCTGGAATTGATGGGGTTTGTCTTTGTGTGTGTGCAGAAGTGCGAGACACACAAACCTTAAGAAAAATGTCATGCTTCCAAACTACAATATTTTTTTGTTTGTTGTTTTAAAAGGTACATTCTGCAAAATGTTTGCTTCCATATATCTCCAGTTCCAAACAAATAACCAGTTTGATAAAAAGTTTGTCCAGGAATCTAAAATTGGCATTGATTTTTAATTTACATAGAAATGATTACAAATATCAGTTAAAGTAGTTTCATTGCTTACAATCAAATTCCTTAATTACATTTGCCACGTGGACAGCAGCAATACTTCCAGAGTTCGAAGGTCACTGGCAGCCAAAGATTTAAAATTAGATCACATTAAATATTGTTTTCCTTACTTGAAAATTTGATGGGACTATAGATGTTAAATGTAGATAGCCAATCCTGGCAGAACATCCAGTTGTCCTTTTCCCCAGGGTTTGCAATTTTTGGAAGATGTGTTTTTTATTTGGTTCATAAAAAAATGGTTTGGGTTGTGGTAGGTAACCAGAGAGAGCTTATTTGCTATAAACAAGCATTATGCAATGACTGTATAAGCCTGGGAACACGACAATGCAGATAAGACTACTAAAAATGCAAAGGTAATAATCTAGCCTGGTTACACATTTCACAGGAACAAACAAGTCAGTTCTGTCTGTAATTGTGGGATCGTGTTCATGTTTGTGATGTTTATTTTTCCATTTGTTCCTACATAACTTTTTTTTAACTCAATTTCTAATCACACTATGTTGTATTTTCAGCAACTGAATATGTGTGCTCTGATTTTCTTCAGGAAGGAAGTACTAAATTTTGGAAGTCTTTTCTTTGAGGGCATAGTTTTAACTCAGGTATTACGCCAGTAGGAAGTAGATTCAGAAAAGACACACTATTCAATTTTCTCTGAAGATACAATTTAAATAGATTTTAAAGGTATGAAGGAGGGAAAGAAGGAGAATGTCAATGCCAAACCTACCCCAGCTGACTTTTGTCTTGCGCCCTGACTGACAATCTCAGAAATGTTCAGCCAACTGAATATGCAATCTATGCCCCTCACACAGCCGAAGAAAAGAAGTGGAATGGAGCTGGGTCTATTGTTGGAAGGCATTGCTAATACCTTTTAAAATAAGGGCAAGCTGTTAGCAGTTCTCAGAACCGTAATATCTGTTTCTTTTTATCTGAGAAACCGATGCTAATGTCTCCTTTAATTGTTGTCTGATTTCCAACAGAATGAAAGGTATTATATCTTATAGCATTTCACATGTGTTGGTAAATGGTAATTACATCTAGTCAAAGCAGTGCTGGGACTGGAAGTTTGTTGTTCTAAGATCAGCCCGACTGCAAAGTGGTTTTTCAGAAAATGGAAATTATCTGGCAGCCCATTTGAGGGAACGTGTTTTAAAATGCGTAATGTGACCCCGGATAAGATTATCCTCTGTTCAAAACTCTGAGGGAGAAGAGAAGTGCCATGAAGCATGAAAGCCATGAGTTCTATAAAAGATTTCTCCATTCTCAGCAGTTGAGAGTGGAATGAGGAGTGTGCAGTATTTTACAGCAGCAAGATGTTTGAACATCTTGGATTAAACTTAAAATGCATTGCAATTTTCTGTGTTAGACAGTGTAATGAAATGAAGCAACACTCCTATCACCTGTGTGCTACAGATTCCTGAGGGGTGTGCAGAAGAAATGCATCAATGAATTGAGTAAGTAAGAATATGCAGTATGTAAACAGAGCAAAGAAATGTAGAGATTTAGGAATTTGCTGTCTTTTTTGTAGCCTTATTGTTTTGCAGCTGAGGCTGGAGAAAACAATATTTTTATAAGAATAATTCCGATCTAAGAAAATTAAGAATAGTAAAGAAAAAAAATCAAAAGCAGAAATGCATAAGTTTTAGGCTATACACTGAGGTTGTGTGTAACCTTTTTGGAGACTTACTCATCTTCTATATGATTGTACAGCCAAGTCCTAAAACATTACACGAACAATGCCAACAAATACTTTGTGCATTCTTTCCTGATCCCGTCAGGATTGGAATGTAGCATATTCCACGGATCTGTTGTCTTGATTAACTCCTGATTTTTTTCAGTTTATGTGCTTACTTACTTTATAAGTTCAAAACTCCTGATGAATGGCTTGTTACCTTTCAAGCATCTCTTTGAAGTATCTGCTGAAACAGAGGTGAAAACTTTACCCTATTGTTCTGTAATGTGATTTCAAGTCTCATCTAGGTTAAGAATAGTGTCTATCTCACATACTTCAGTGACATTAATAATTTGAATCTGGTTTATAACTGGCAGGAATTCACATTACCTGAGCCATCACCAGGACTGGAACATTCATTGGCGTTTTCAGAAGATTATATACAAAACCACTACAGAGATAAAAGAAGGTTAAAATAAATAATGAGCACTTAAATAATAAATTAGATATCAAAACTAAGCTGTAGAGTGATGCCTTCTAACTACAGGAGAAATTCTGTGGGCCAAAGGAAGGTATCTGATCCCCAGTGGTGCACGTTTTTGACTTCAGCACTCTTACTTGAATTTTCACATGTATATTCTTAGGCCATGTATAATATGATATGTATCAGACTTAATCTAAAATACATAGCAGGAGACCCATCTGTTCACTTCTAGAGATGTAAGAAACAAGTTTGGGAATCACAGTTTCTTTGTGTTTTTCAAGTGTTGCAGACAACCATCATAAAACAAATAAAGCAGAATACGTTCGTGCAATGTTATACATCATACAATTGTATGATGTTGCATGATTAGGAAGCCGTGCAGATAACACATGCTGCATCATTCTCGAAGTATTATCTGCTATTAAAAGCACTGTCGCCACCATTTTACAAATAGGAAACCAAGCTGTGAGAGACTAAGACTCTGTTAGATCTTTGAGATAGGCAGAACTGGGTATATGCTGCTTAAGTCCAAAGCTTCTACCAGTATTTCTGCCTCAACTTAGGTAATAGGATAATTTGTGGTTTTGTGGTACTCTTATCACACATTAACTGTTGCAAAGGCATGTTGTAAATACACTGTGAAATGCTTGTTCTGGAAGAAAGTGTTGTTTTGTTATTAGCATATTATTTTAAGAAATCCTTATGAGAGCCATGCTACTTTGGATCCTGATTAATTTTATTGTCACACCTACTTTGTGCGACAACCTACAAGCTACTTAGGCATTGCTAACTTGATGAAGTGCAGTAGTAATGAGTTAATCTTTTTTGTTTTGTTTTGTTTTCTTTTGTTTCGAACTGACAGTTCCAATTTGTGGAAATGTAGAATTTGTTTCCATGGTAACTCTTAGGCTTCAAGGCTTGTGGGAAAAAGACTGGTAAGTGTATGATATAGATTATAGTTTGCTGAATTTTATTGCATTTAGAATGTGGTTGAATTGGAACAATTTAGAGTAGTGAGATTTGGAAGGTCTGACTAAAATATTTTACTAACATCTTTGTTACTCTGAGGTACAAGTAATTCCAATGAAAAGCTTGACTTAGGCCAGCCATGTTTTTACTAAGTGAACTATTATGCAATAGTTGCATTTGTGAACTGAAATGATACTTCTGTGCTGCTGAAATAGCACAAACACTTGAGTTTGGGAGCACTGAACCATTCTCATGGGTAAATGTTGAATTAAAGGCCTATCTAAATTCCCTGTATTTGCTGTTATATATACGTTACATATTTATATGAGGCGTTTATCTCCTTATTCACTTGTCAAGATTACCAGAAAAAGCATAAATATTCTTATGTTATTAGACCTCAAGGTGAAAAACAATGATAATGAAGCTCTTGAAATTTGAAAATATTGCTGCAGTTTTCACCGACAGCCTATGATTTCAGTATTATCAAATCCTAATGTGAGCATGTTTTTGATTCAGCTTCGAACTGTGGTCTGTATTATGTGAGTATGGTTACTGTGTTCTTAAACTATGTTTTCTTTCCTTGGTAATACAAGAGAAGCTAGTGATCTTCAAGGTTGTGATCAGTTCAGCTGTTCTTCAAGGTGGGCCTCTGTTCAACTCAGGAAATATCTCACATTTATAGTGATTTCATGTGTAATGGTTACGAGCAATTCTGAGAGTTGACTGAGGTCTGCAGTCTAAAAAGCTAAGGAGCCTGAGGCATCTCTTGAATATTGGGTATTTTTAATGACCTTCAGTGTAAGAGGACATCTCGGACCAGTCATTTTGATTGGGCCCAGACAACATATCTGAACTATCATAGTGAAAGAACTGTTTGTTTTATTCAGCTTACTTTTCCTTGGATTAGACTAATTTTTAACAGTTTTCTTTGAGTGTTTCTCAATTTTGCTAGTTTGGGAGGTTGAACTTAGATTACATTTGTTATACTTTTTTTTTTTTTTTTTGTATCACCCTCCTTCATTTCCAGATTAATCTATGACCTATGCCTGATAACTGTTCTTCAGATAGTTTTACTATTGAGATTTTCTTTTCCTCCAAAATGTATTCTTTAGTTTATCGAATGTGTAACAACAATTGAACACTCAGTATGACACTTTTTTTTTTTTTTTTGTAATACTTACAAGCATGACCTGAATGCTATTGTGCAAAGTAGTGATTTTTTAATATATCTGCACAGACTTTGGGATAAACTTCTGGTTTTAGCGCACATAATGGTGTTGCGCCATGTTCCTTGTGAATCTCCATGCAGTCATAGTGCTGCTGTTTCTGTTCATAAATTTATGAAATTGAATGATTTTGAATCAGAAGCTTAGAGTCTTGACAAATTAACTTCAGTTCTTTGAGTAATGGGAGTAAGATTGTATTATTCAGTAAACTTTTACTTAGTTAATGTAATTACTGTAACAAACAGATAAATCAAGGACACAAAAAACAAACAGTAATGTCCCTACTTCATTGTTCTGTACTTCTGAATGAAGGTGATGTAGGCTCTGAAGGGAGTCATCTGTCAGCTCACATCATTGCCTCCCAATATTTAATTTTGAGAGGAGGCTGAATTTCTTAAATAATACTACATTCTTTCGAGATTAATGAATATCAGCACAAACAGTGGCAGGAAAAGCAGGCAGAACTCAACCATTTGCCTTTCATCTAGCACCAGCCTCAACGAGCACACATTTCTCACTGCTGGAGACAATATGTAGGGACTGGAAGGAAGATCAAGTCTATTGGCAAAGAAGGTAATAGAAAATGGTAGAAACCAAAGTCTCAAGAATTCTGATCAACTCCTGCAGACCTACTCATGGTTTTTCAGCTTAAGTCTAGCCAATGACCATTTATGCATCTCTCCTTTACTCCCCTCTCATTCATTTGATGTAAGATTTGGAGCTGTGAAATCAGTGACATTTGCATTCATATCTATGGTATCAATATATTCAGTACACAGCCATCTCTTGCAATGTTTACATTCCAGTCTGAGAAAGGACATGATCTAATCTGAAGGTTCTAAGCTCTATTATGTTTGAACACTTCTGACAGCTTACCTGATAAACTCAGATGTATATTTATAAAAAAGTCTCACCTAGTAATTCTCATATTTCTAGAGAATGAAGATTATATATGGGCTGTGTCCTTGTTGAAGAGAAAAACCATAGTCAGCAGATAGGAATTCAGAGCTAGAAATAGCTCCTGTCCAGAACAGAAGCCAAGGTATATCCATACAGCTTACTGGCTTGGTGCACAGTCATGAATTTTTGAATGTTTAGGTAAAAGGGTACTTCTGAATATTTTATTAAAAGGTAACAGAAGATATTAGGTAGGGAGTAAGATTTGACATGCTGTAATACGAAGGGAAATGTAGTAAATCTTTAATAGGCTGGTTTTTATTCTGTGTAGATCAGAAAAGCTGATGATGTTCCTTGTACAAATTCCTTAGACCCAAGAAACAATTGTTCTTGTAAATATGTGCCTGTGCTTTCCTACTGTTTGAGTAGCTTTTCAAGGTTTGTTGCTCTTAGGTATCATAAACATCAATGTCAATCATCTTCCCCTTCCTTTAGAAGGGGAAGAAAACTAATGCTTCATGATAGCATAGATTAGGAGTATGCCAGTGTTCACAGGTGTCTCTGAACCAGATCTCTGTGTTTTTAGGTCTCTCATGAGCCGCTGCTATTTCTTTTCCACCCCTCATTATTTTTTTTCTTACCTCAATATAACCTTTTCATTTTACAGTTCATAGAGATGAAAAAGCAACTAGAAGAAATGAATGGTTAACTATTGAAATGGTTATTTAGGTGTCAGACTTACTTTCTTTGTGTCACTTGCTTAATCCATGAGCTAAAATACATGTGCAACTAGTGAAAGGAGGCTGTGACACAGCATGACTATTTATAGAGACTTCTAACTTAGGTTCACATCAGTGAATAGTATTACTCTATGGCTATGGACAATATTGTTGAATAATTATTTTTGAGGTTGGTGGTTATATATTAATTTATACAACACAAGAGAAAATCAGAGGTGAGCATCAGTTCTTCAGGTTGTATGCTGTTTTCTTTTTTTTTTTTTTTTTTTTTTTTGGTGTGTGTGTGTGTGCTGATGTTACATTTTTATTGATGGATTACTTTTCTGGGGAAAAGGAGGTTTCAAAATAAGTAGTGCATTCTTTCAAATTGAAAAATATGAAATGTGGTAAGAGTTCCTGGGGACATGACTGTGAATAATCGGTACTAGGAGCTTTGCCTGGCCGTAAGATCCAGATTTGCTTCCCTGTAAGAGTCTATTGGTCCTTGGGGCCTAAAGGAAGCAAATGTTGACAGCAGTGCTTAAATCAGCATGGTGTTTTTTACTGTAGGCATTTTTTTGCTTTTCAGAGGCATAATGGTCATGCTATTTTACGTGTTTTTTTATTGTAGTTTAGATTTTCTAGGTGAATAGGACTACAAGCAATCAACTCATGCAGCATTCTTTCAATAAATTATGTATGCAAGTTGGAATCTTTATGAAAGATTGCAAAATGAACCCTCTTGCTTAGCAAAACGCTTGCAGTAAACACCTTCATGCTGTTGTTTTACAAATAATAATGGTTTATGCTGTCCAAGTCTGTCATGTTTCTAGCAGATGGCACAAAATACACAAAACACTGTTTTGATTTTTACATCCTGTGTCCAAATGAGTGATATATGTAGCTTTGGTTTGGGACCCAAAGTGTCTTGGGTTGTGGGTAGAGGAGGATATACTTGTTCTGCTGAAGGGATTATTCTGCTTGCTTGTTTTCCTATCACAATCCATGAAACTGCAAGCAGAGCTGTGGTATTTGGTTCTCTGTTTGATCACTAGGCAGTACATTTGAGTGTGTGCTGCCAAAGCATTTAATGTTATCTATTAGAGGGAGATATTTTGCTTAGTCTGTTGCTTTACTCTGTTCTCTTCCTTCTTGTTTTTCCCCCCACTCAGGAAAAAATGAAAACTACATTTTGTTCTTCCCCCCCCCTAAAATATTAACCAAATCAATGTCTTGAAATGTCTCTGGATCATCCCGCTCCATTCTTATTATTTCTTCTGCTTTATTCCCCAATCAACTCACATGGAAATATAATTGTACTATTATTTGCATATAGAATTAAAAAATTGCATTGCAAAGGATACTTCTAACTGTGCTGTTGTGTTTGCTTGTTGAAATATTGTACAGCTGAACATTTAACTGCTCAGGATCAGATTGGAAGTAATTTCCTTGATTTTCTTTGAACTCAGACAGCAGGAGCTGGCCTTTTTGAATGCCACTTGGCCATAGGTTAAAAAATCAACCAACCAACCAATCAACCTATCATCCCCCCCTACACTCCTCCCCTCTCCAAAAATAAATAAATAAAATAATTAAAAAATAACAAAATAATGTACCATGAATATCATAATGTCATGGAAAATTATATCCTGAATGACATATGCTGATATTATAAGGCTGAGAACAACTTCTATTCTCAGTAAACAGAGGTTTTTATCCAAGTATGTATATGAAGTTTGCTGTTTCTAGAATTTAAGACATGAAAATTAAACTATAGTATTTGGAACTGCTTGTTTGAATCTTTGTCACTGAGCTCCATGATAGCAGTTAGCATATTAACATATTACAATGGAATCGATATTGCTATGGCTACACTGACTAACCCACATAAAGAGAAGGGCTTACACTTATGTAAACCACTGGCATTTTCTCAGCCTGTTCAAATTATCTGGCAAAGACTTGAGTGTGGGCAGGAATGCCTGCTGCTGCCAAACACCTTGAAGTTAATCTTTCTGCAATAAAGACAGCAGAAGAATTTTCTAACATTCAGATATAGTCACTGGAGAAGGAATGGCTAGTAGATAAGTGTTTGTTGTGAGTATAATAATGAATGACTGCGTGATTAACAGAACAAGTATTTTTTCCTAATTCATATGAGCAAGACCATTGAAATCCACTAACTCCAAGTGATGTCAGCTGATGTTTGATTAGGCCTTCACTGTAGTTAGAGATCTGCTTGCTACTTTCTCCTGAGCTGCTCTCCCAGGATTCCTGGTTCTTCCCAGTAAATATGGCACTGAACTAGTTAATATTGCTTCTCAGGGTGGATACAACAACACTTCTGGAAGCTGAGCTACTACCTAAAGGAGAGCTATAAGAAAGAAGGGGACAGACTCTCTAGCAGGGTCTGTGGTGATAGAACAAGGGGAAATGGCTTCAAGCTCAGAGAAGGCAGATTTAGGTTCGACATAGGGAAAAGCCTTTTACAGTGAGGGTGTTGAGGCACTGGAACAGCTTACCTAGTGTTCTGGTTGATGCCCCATCCCTGGAGACTTTCAAGACAAGGCTGGGTAAGGCCCTGGGCAACCTGGTCGAGCTGTGGTGTCCCTGTGCATTGCAAGGCAGTTGGACTAGATGGCCTCCAGAGGTCCTTTCCAACTCTAAGGACTCTATGATCACTGCCTATTTATATTATCTAGATATAGTACCTTGCTGTGTGAATACATTTTGTACAGTACACAGTGGCCTGAAAATTTTGTATGTGCTTGATAGGAGGAAAAAAACTAATGGTAGAACTGAATGCTGAGAACTTGAATTTTTCTTACTGGTACTACTGTAAGACTAGCAGAATGCTGAGTGACATCCTCAAGGTACTGAGAAAAGAAGGAAGATGAAGACACCTATAGGTATTTATTTCTTATGTATGACTTCTAGCTCTGAAGAGATGAAGGAGAGACTTTTTCTTTAATTCAGCTATAGAAATCTCCCATCCAATCATGAAAAGATCTCTTTTGCTGTGATTATGCATATCTGCCTGGAAATTGAATTGTTTCTTATATTTTGAACATTTAATTCTCATGCAAAAACATTCCAATTTTTAATTTTACTAAAACTAATCTCCTATTAATTTAAGATGTGCAATTTACGAGCTTGTAAACTAGTGTGAATTCTGAAAATTTCTGATTTTTTTTCTAACTCTTGTCAGGGTTGCCTTTTGCAGAAACGTTTACACTGCCTATGAAGTGACATTTTGATATCTGCAGTGCATTGGAAGCCTCATTGTTAAATGACTTGTTATCAGAATGTCTTGTTATCTGGCATATAGTTCCCTTAATGCTTTTAGGCTTCCTGTTGATTTATAGCTTGTACCATTCATAACGTGAATAAAAAAAGAATTTGAGTATTCTAAGTTGTTATAGAAGTAGTTAATGAGGTGATGACAAGCTGATAACGAATTGGCAGTGTGTCCCAACTGAAGAAAATATTTTTTTATAAAAGCTCTTATCATTATCTAGGAAGTAGCACTGTTGTTTTCTAGGCATCAGTATGAGCCCTTCTAAATTGTAAACTCAGCAAAATCCTTACCAGGAGTAAGAGCATAGACTGCAAATAAAGGGAGATATTAACTTTCCATGTTAAAAACAGCAGCAGAAGTCAGAAAAAAAAGAGACTAAATCTCTTTACAGCACAGAGTGAGGTTGTCCATGGTGTTAGAAACACTCAACCATGTTTTTTGAACCCAAGTTTAGTCTTAAGGTGCTGTTCATTCGGAAGATTGAAATCATTCTTGGCTACAGGCATAACTGTTCTTCTGTTCAGGGATGTCACCTTCTAGATAAATGTTCATACTTTTCCCATTGCTAGGATGGCATTGTGAAAATCTCATTTACTTAAAATTATAGGATCATAGAATTATTAAGGTTGGAAAAGACCTCTGAAACCATCTAGTCCAACCATCTGCTTACCACCAAAATTACCCACTAAAACATATCACTAAGTACAACATCTACCCTGTCCTTAAACACCTCCAGGGATGGTCACTCCACCGCTTCTCTGAGAAACCAGTTCCAATGCTTAACTGTTCTTTTGGAGAATACATTCTTCCTAAATATCCAACCTGAACCTCCTCTGGCACAACTTGAGGCCATTCCCTCTAGTCCTATCACTAGCTTCATGGGAAAAGAGGCTGACCCCTACCTCACACACAAGCTCCTTTCAAGGAGTTGTAGAGTACAATAAGGTCTCCCTTGAGTCTCCTTTTCTCCAGACTAAACAATCCCGATTCTCTCAGCTGCTCCTCATAAGACTTGTATTCCACACCCCCACCAACTTTGTTGCCCTTCTTGGGACACACTCCAGGGCCTTGCTACCTTTCTTCTAGTGAGATGCCCAAAACTGAACACAGTACTCGAGGTGTGGCTTCATCACAGCTGAAGCTGAAGCTGAGTGGAGGAGGAGGATCACCTCTGAGTTCCTGCTGGCTACACTGTTTTTGATTCAAGCCAGGATGTTGTTCCTCTTCTTAGCCACCTGGACACACTACTGGCTCATGTTCAGTGCATATTGACCAATGCCTCCAGATCCATTTCTTCCACATAGTCTTCCAACCACTCTGTCCCAAGTCTGTTGCACTGCCAGGAGGTGTTGTGACCAGAGTGCAGGACCTGACACTTGGTCTTGTTAAACTTCATCCCTTTGGCCTTAGTCCATCAATCCAGCTCTCCATGTCCCTCTGAAGGCGCTTCCTACCCCCAGGCAGATCAACACTTCCCCTCAACTTGATGTCATCTGCAAACCTACTGAGGGTGGGTGCACTCCATCCCCTCATCCAGGTCATCAATAAGGATATTAAACAGGATGGGCCCCGATACTGATCCCTGGGGAACACTACCTGTGACCAGTTGCTAGCTGGATTTAACTCTACTCACCACCTGGGCCTAGCTGTGCAGCTAGTTCTTTACCCAGCAACGAGTGTACCTGTCCAAGCCACAGGCTAGCTTCTTCTCTGGAGACAGTCGAAAAGGCTTTGCTGAAGTACAGGTAGACTAAATCAGCAGCTTTTCTGCCTGGTGGGTCACTGGATCATAGAAAGAGAGGAGATTGGTCAGGTACTACCTGCCTTTCATAAATTCATGCTGGCTGGACCTGATACCCCAGTTGTCCTGCACAGGATGTGTGATCTCACTCATGATGATCTGCTCCACAACCTTTCCTGGCAGCAAGTTCAGGCTGACAGACCTGTAGTTTCGCAGATCCTCCTTGGGATCCTTCTTCATAGAATCACAGAATCATAGAATTACTAAGGTTGGAAAGGACCTCAAAGATCATCAAGTCCAACCACAGCCTAACCATAGTACCCTAACTCTAACAACCCTCTGCTAAATCATATCTCTGAACATCACATCCAAACGGCTCTTAAACACATCCAGGGATGGTGACTCAACCACCTCCCTGGGGAGCCTATTCCAGTGTTTAACCACGCTTTCTATAAAGAAGTGTTTCCTAACGTCCAACCTAAACTTACCTTGGCGCAACTTGAGGCCATTTACCCCATCTTGTCACCTGTCACCAGTGAGAAGAGACCTAACCCGCTCTCACTGTAAGCACCTTTCAGGTACTGGAAGAGAGTAATAACGTCTCCCCTCAGCCTCCTCTTCCCCAGACTAAACAGCCCCAGCTCCCTCAGCCTCTCCTCATAGGGCTGATTTTCCAAGCCCTTCACTAGCCCCATTGCCCTTCTCTGAACCTGCTCCAGTATCTCCATGTCCTTCTTGTACTGAGGTGACCAAAACTGAACACAGTACTCAAGGTGAGGCCTCATCAATGCCAAGTACAGGGGCAGGATGACCTCCCTAGTCCTGCTCACCACACCATTCCTGATACAAGCCAGAATGCAATTGGCCTTCTTGGCCACCTGGGCACCCTGCTGGCTCATATTCAGCCAACTGTCCATCAGTCCACCGGATTGACCGGTGGAGCTGTGCTCTGCCATCCCTACAGGAAGGATGCGGGGAGGTGCTCCTCAGGCAGTGGGGGATCATCTGCTGTCTCACAGTCTGGTGGGAAGGGGTGACCTCAGAGACAGTGAGGAATAGAAACAAGTCTGTCTGGGGCAACAAGCGGGCTGCCCCTCAGCCTGTCCCACCTTCCCAGGTGCCCTTACATAACAGATATGAGGCTGTGGAGCTGGAAGCACTGGGGGATGTGGATGTTGGTGAAAGTCCATCCGTGCAGGAGAGGTTGCCCAAGGCTAGTCGGTCTGCTCCCTGTTTTGCTACAACATCAGACAGGAAAAAAAGAAGGGCTGTTGTCATAGGGGACTCCCTTCTGAAGGGAACAGAGGGCCCGATATGCCGCTCCAATCCATCCCACAGGGAGGTGTGCTGCCTGCCTGGTGCCCAGGTGAGAGATGTTGCTAGGAACATCACTCGCCTTGTTAAGCTCTCCGATTATTATCCACTATTGGTTTTCAACATTAGTAGTGAAAAAGTACGTGAAAGAAGTATTCAGGTGATGATCAAAAGGGACTTTGGGGCTCTGGGAAGATTGCTGAAGGGATCGAGAGTGCAAGTTGTGTTCTCGTCTGTCCTCTCAGTTGGTGACTGGGACCCACACAAAGGAAGAAGGTGGACATGCTGAATGACTGGCTTTGTGAATGGTGTCATGCCCAAGGCTTTGGGTGCTATGGCTTGGGACTCAGCCTTGAGAAAGGGGGAATGTTGACGGCGGATGGCAGCCAACTGACTAGAAGGGCCACACATATTCTTGGGAATAAGTTGGCTAGGCTGGTTAGCGGGGCTTTAAACTAGATATGATAGGGGAAGGGGGTGTACTGGGTGACAGAGAAGCATGTGGGAATGCTGTCACCCTAGGAGGTGGTAAGGGAAAATCCCAGACTTGTCCTGGAAGTATTAGGGAGGGCTCCACTGAGAAAGCAACGAGGCCAATAGCCAAGGTGAAGTGCCTCTATACCAATGCATGCAGCATGGGAAATAAACAAGGGGAGCTAGAAACCGAGGCACAATTGGGAAAGTATGACTTAATTGCTATCACGGAAACATGGTGGGATGAATCCCACAGTTGGAATACCCTGATTGAGGACTACAGGCTTTTCAGAAGGAATAGACAGGGTAGGAGCGGTGGCGGCATTGCCCTCTATGTTAGGAAGTGGATAGATTGTGAAGAGCTGTGTCTGAGGAACAGCCACGATCAGGTCGAGAGTTTGTCAGGAAAATCAAGGATCGGTCCAGCATCTAGTGGCTGGGATCTGCTACAGGTCACATGATCAGGGGGAGTCTGTTGACGAGGCCTTCTTGTTTCAGCTGCAGGAGGTGTCGCGCTTGAGGGCTCTTGTCCTGATGGGGGATTTCAACCACCCAGATATCTGCTGGGATAGTAGCATGGTGGGTGGCAGGCAATTCAGGAAATGCCTGGGGTCTGTTCAGGACAACTTCCTCGTCCAGGTAATAGATGGACCAACCCAAGGTGAAGCCTTGCTGGACCTGGTGCTCACTAATGAAGAGGAAAGCATTAGAGAGGTTAACATTGGAGGCAGCCTGGGCTGTAGTGACCATGCCTTGATGGAGTTTCTGATCTTGAAGAATGCGGGCCTGGCTAAAAGCAGAGCTAGGAGCCTGTGCTTTAGGAGAGCAAACTTCTGGCTGCTCAAGGAACTGCTGAGTGGGATCCTCTGGGAAACTGTCCTTAAGGGCATGGGTACATAACAAAGCTAGCGGATCTTTAAGGACACCCTTCTGAGAGCACAACAGCTCTCCATCCCCCAGCAGAAGAAGTTAAGCAGGGGAAGCAGGTGACTGTCGTGGCTGTGCAAGGACCTGCAGCTTGAACTGAGAGAAAAGGGGGAAATGTATAGAAAGTGGAAGCAGAGTTCTGTGTCCTGGGAGGAATACAGGGCTGTTGTCCGTGTGTGTAGAGATAGGATTAGGAAGCCAAGGCGCAGGTGGAGCTGAACTTGGCAAGGGATGTGAAAGATAACAAGAAGGGGTTGTACAAGTACATAGGCAGGAGAAGACGGGACAAGGAGAGTGTTCCCCCTCTGGTGAAAGGCAATGAGGAGCTGGCTTCCTCAGACATAGAAAAAGCTGAGGTACTCAATGAGTGCTTTGCCTCAGTCTTCACAGGTGGTCAGGCTTCCTCTGTCTGACAGGACCACGAGCCTCTAGGTGAGGGTGTGGGGACTGGTTTCTGTCCCACTGTAATGGTGGAAGAAGTCTAAGTCCTCCTCATGACACTGAATGTGTATAAGTCCATGGGGCTGGATGATGTAAAGAAGGCACTGAGAACCTCAGCCTTTTCCTTATCCTCAGTAGTTATGTTCCCTGCATGAAAGAGAACTGGCCCTAAAAATGAAGCCCTGTGGAACTCTGCTAGTGACTTGCTGCCAGCTTGATGTAACCCCATTAGCTCTAAATCTTTCAGCCCAACCTATCATCCAATTGCCCACCCATTGCGTTATGGATGAGCAGCTAGCATGTCCCAAATTGAAATATCCAAAAGTTTAGAGAGGCATTAGAAAAAAATGTTAAGGAGTGGAAAATCAAGTACTGTTTTTACTGGGTTTTTGTTTGTTTGTTTTTGTATCATGCTGTACAACAAGTTTATATATATCCCACTTACATTTATGAATGTAAGTGCTTTTCAGTGCTAGAGCTTATGATATAGCATTTTCCCCATTAGTGTTGTTCTTGATTTTCTCACTAATTTTAACATAGGAGTGTTGTATTTAAATCTTACCAGTTATTTTTTCAAATAATGTTTGTTTGTTTTTTCCTATGTTAGTGATCTATTCTAGGAACTTCTTTCAAATCATCAAAGCATATTTGTTATTTTTTTCAATTGCATTTTACTTGTCAAAATGCAAACACATTCATAAGCTTACTTACATTTCAACACAGTAATTGCTAAATCATTTAGGAGGAAGAATCAAAAAGTCACATAAGCAGCTGTTATTATGCATGGGTATTTATAATATCTGATTCTCAGCATAACCTCAGATTACAGTGCAGGTTAAATTTGCCTTGCTGATTTATGAGTATAATGTAAACTCTAGACTCAGGTAATGATATTGCAATATAAAGCTGTTCTGTTGCAAAGTACAGACCTTAGCACTGCAAAGCTCTGGATTCATTTCCATGTGATCATTCAGGCACTATGGAGGGATTATGCTTTTATTGTATTTTTTTCATGAATACATGAATGAATAATAAGTTCAACAAATAAGAGTTCCCTACTGGGTACCTCAAACAAATCATTTTGTAAGGTGTTCTGAATTTTAATCAGTGATCCTCACCGCTGCTTGTCCTGCTGAGGTCTGTGCATTAATGAAGTTAGCATTTTGCACAACTGTAAATGTTTTTGAGTCTTGAGCAGAATGACCAAGATCAAGAAGTTGAAAAGGAGAGCGTTCTTTATATGTATTTTGGTTGTACTTGCCTTCGCAACCTTGACAAGCTTGCTTGTGTTGTATTAGCATGTACAGAATGTATGCTTGATTTATGTGCCTTTCAGTGAGTTATTTCCCTTAAAAACAACAAAAAAGTTTCACTAGAGCTACAAATAAGTGCATGTATATGCAGAAGCATATGTACATATGAAAGCTTAATATCTAGAAAAAGCAGAAGAAAATGAACAAGGGATGAGGACTGTATGTAGAACATTACAGCTTTAATTCCATATTTGTGGAATTTCATGTGTGTCTAAAATAACAATAAAATATTGGTTCATTAAAAGTATGGAGGGAAGAATATATAAGCAATATAAAACTTTGCACTATTTTTTTGTATTTCATGGCATCAATATTAACATACCATGTTGAATTTTTCTATACCTTTTATAGTAGAAATAAATACATGTACAGAGAGTATTACAGTACATTGCATACACTATTCCTCCAGCTAGGTGTCTGGTGGGCATACATCAATTCAGAAAAAAAAAAAAAAAAAAGAAATCTGAGGGAAAACTTCAGATTTGTCCCAGAGTACTGTGGAAGAGCTCATCAAGGAAAGCAGTGCATCTGAAAGCACAGCTGAAGTGCCTCTATGCCAATGCATGCAGCATGGGGAATAAGCAAGGGGAGTAGGAAACTGTAGTGCACTGAGAAAACTGTGATCTTACTGCCATCACAGAAACATGGTGGGATGATTCACGTACAGGCTGGATAGGGTTTTGAGCAACCTGGTCTAGTGTGAGGTGTCCCTGACTATAGCAGGGGGTTGGAACTAGATGATCATGAAGGTCCCTTCCAACCCAAACTATTCTATGATTCTATGATACCTCAAACACCACTACTGAGGGCTATTTTCAGAACTTTTCAGAAGGGATAAGCAAGGTAGGAGGGGTGGGGAAGTTGCCTTCTATGTAAAGAGCGAATAAACTTTAAGGAGCTCCCTCTGAGAAACAGTCAGGAACAGTGGAAGATGGAAATTACTGTTATGTATATTCAGCACAACCTAAACTGTATTTTTATTTTTGACTTTTTTTTTTTTCTTGGGTAGCTAAGAGGTTGGTACTAAGCTGTACAAGGATTTAGCTTCCATCCCATCCCTCTACACCTTCACCTGTCCCACGTTCCTCCAGGAGATAGTGCTGGTGTATGGCCCCTCATTTGCCCGAGAAAGGTAGTAGTTTTGCCAACTAGGATAATTATTTGACAGCTTGCTGATGTAAACGGGATTCTCCTTCCCTCCAGCTGGCACATGTTCCATTTATGATTCTTGTTTTATCACTGAGAAGTTGGCATATCCTCACAGCACGTTTCTCAGGTGATTTTTAAGGGGCATTACAGAATGTTAGTTTTACAAGATGTCTGCTTTTTTTTCAGCTGGATGTCTTTAAGTGGGATAGGTCAGTTAAATCAGTTGGTTGAAATTGTTGACTTAATTTGTTATCTAATTATTGTGCATTAATGTCAAGAGCAGAAGGTCATTAGAAAACAGTTTTGTCTGACTTAAAAGTTCACTGCTTACAGTTTTGTTTGCTTCTGAGTACTGAACTATTTGGAGAATGGGAGAATGACATTAATAGTGACAGTTCCAAATTATTGGTATTATATGTAAATGCTACTAGCATTTTAAATCTTTGTTTCATTTTAGGTAATTGCAGTTTTTCACATGAAGGTGGCCAGACAGAGTGTCTGCATTTTGTACTTTGCAAGTATGTGTTTGAGTCTACTTTGATGTGGTGTCTAAAGATTATATAGCTATATTGCTGTTATCTGATTGACTAGAGTGTCCATTCTGCTGGTATATAAATTCTCTATTTCTTTTGTTGTTGCTGTTGTTGTGGAGTTGAGCTTTTCATTCCAAGTTGGCTGTGACCAATATGGAACTGCCAAAGTAAAACAAGCAGCACCAAATTCTCTCAAATCTAAAAGACAGAATTTGGATGTCTCATTTCACAGAGAAAAGAATCCCAAAACAAACAAACAACAACAACAACAACAAAATGGCTGCCACTGAATAGCAACTTTGGTCAGAACTGTATTATTCTGATTATTATATTATATTATTATATTATTTGCTACAGATATTTGCTCTCCCTATGATAGTTAAAGTTTATGTTGCACCAACACCCAATGAAAGCACTCTTATTCTTGATTTTTGAGTAAAATGATTCCTAAATGAATGTTTTAACATTTGAAAGAGAAACGAGAATACCGCAACCCGCGGTATTCTCCTGGAGAAAGTGGCTGCTTATGGCCTGCGCAGTTACACTATTCACTGGTGAAGAACTGTCTGGATGGCTGGGCTCAAAGAGCCATAGAGAACTGAATTTGGTTCAGTGGGTAACTGGTGACCAGTGTTATCCCCGAGGGCTCAGCACTGGGGCTAGTTTTGTATAACGCTTTTATCAGTGATCTGAATGAGGGCATTGAGTACTTCCTCAGTACGTTTGCAGACAGTACCACTTAGGCAGCAGTATTAATCTGCTTGGGGTAGCAAGGATTTGCAGAAGGATCTAGATAGTCTAGGTCGATGGTCTGAGTGTGCTCACATGGCATTCAACAAGGCTAAATGTTGGGTGCTTGCACTTTGGTCACAGCCTCATGCAGCAGTACAAGCTTGGGACTGAGTGCCTAGGAATTTGCCAGCAGTAAAAGGCCTGAGGGTGCTGGCTGAACATGAGCCAACAGTGTGCCCAAGTGGCCAAGAAGGCCAATGGCATCCTGGCTTGTATCAGAAATAGTATGGTTGACAGGATGAGGGGAGTGATTGTCTCCCTGTACTCAGCACTGGTGAGATTGCACATCGATTGCTGTATTCAGTTTTAGGCCCTTTACTACTAGAAGGATATGGAGTTTCTAGAGCATACTCAGAGAAGAGCAAGGAAGTTGGTGATGAAAGTGGAAAACAACGATATGAGGAGTGACAGTAAGAACTGGAGCTGTTTAATCTGGAGAAGAGGAGATCTTAAGGGAGATCTCATTGCTTTCTTCAACTACCTGAATGAAGGCTGCAGTGAGGAGGGTGGTGGTTTCTTTTCTTGGGTGACAAGTGACAAGAAGCAAGGAAGTGGCCTCAAATTACAACAGGGGAAGTTTAGACTGGGTATCAGGAAGAATTTCTTGAGTGGGAGAGGGGTTGGGTGTTCCAACACCCACAGAAGTCACGGTCCTTGGAAGTATGTAAAAGATGTGTATGTCATGCTTAGGTACATGATCTAGTAATGAAACTTGGTAGGTCAAGTTCATGGTTGTATTTTATAATATTGAAGGTCTTTTCTAACCTAGATGATTCTATGACTTAATAGCTAGAGTTGCTCCTTTTAACCAGTTGGTATTAAACATTTGCATCTGACTATTGGATGTGGATTCACCTTGTGGATTCATACAGGTAATTCACCTTTTTTTCAAGGTGCCCAGGGTGTACCGCATTAATTTGCAAGATCTGTGCGGTGGACAGTTATGTTCTATTATGTCTTTGTGGGCTGGTCATTTTCCAGCTCACCTTCAATTTCAATAAATTACAACTTTGTTTGTTTCGGTGGTTTGAGAAATCCTTCTATTTCTTTTTCATGTCTGAAATGGTTCATATTAAAGCTTTCATAATACCCATTCAGTTTTTGTGTTAAATTGATGTTTAAATTGGAATGAAAGTAGGAACCTTGGCAGTTTAGATAATTCACTTCATCTGGTGGCCAGCTATGTTAACAATCACATCATATGCCAGCATTTACACTAGATGAAAGAAGTCCCTGGGGCACTAGAACTGCATTTTAGAAGCAGAGTGAAAAATACAGTTATGGTCTTTGTTTCATCATTTTAATTTGTAAAATGGTAAATTATTTTAACTGGGATTTTAAAGTGTTAAAGGAATACTTTAAAGGTTATGTTTTGGGTTATTTTGGTGGATTAGCCTTGGAAGCTGAATGACAATTGATCAGTATTCTGGACAGGCTGTATTCAGCACAATGTCAGCAAATTATGTCTTTTTATTCCAGCGCATTGAGAACTTGGAGGAAATGGTATATTGTTAGCATATGAATAACATCAAAGACCCCTATTGGAAGATGTATTGGAGTCTTCTGAAATAAAATGCTTGGCTTCCTGTTCATGTATTTAAGTGCCTCCATTTGTAATAGAGTGCATGTCTGAACCCAAAAGCTTTTTCTTGCCTGGCATGGGCAACTTGAGTTTCAGGATTCAGTCACTGATGTATCACTGCATATTCCATCACTTAGCAAAAACATTTGCAATAGCAAATCAGTTTCCTGCTCGAAGAGTAGAAAGTGAATTTGATTAAAATTATGGTTCTTATAGGAAAAGGTGTTGTGTTGTTTTATTTTTTAGAGCAGTTCTTAGAGAATGTGTTTATCATTCATGTTTCTCTGATAACAGTAGTGGCTGTAACTGTGAGGCTTATAAAGCATGAGTTTAAGCAGTCCTTTGCATTAGAAGTTACACCGATTTGGCCTTCATTAATGTTTCCTGTGGTTACATTTCTGAAGTTATGGCAAGTTGAAAAAGGAATAAAAATCCTACAGATGTCTTTGAAGTAGCATCCTCAGTAATGAATATGCTTTTCTTTCTTCTCCCTGTTTTACTTTTTCCATCAGAGCTGTGATATTGTGCACAAAAGGAAATACTTATATCATGAAACCCTCATCAGGATTGTGTCTGTGGCATGAAAGGTTGTTTAACAAAGTAATTCTAACTGCTTAAAATATTCAGTCAAACAGATTAAAGGCTCTAGGTATCAAAGTTTAGTTTACCCTAAGCATCAACTGTTTATTGTAGTACTGTAACTATTAACACTAGGAGTAGATATATGTAAGTTGGTAATGTAGAAGTGCATTTGATTCATTTAGACCACTTATTTTGCATAGCAGCTTTGTTTACTAATGGTGAGAACAGCATTTATAATTGAAGGACATTGTAAGTTAAATTAAAAACATTTAACACTAAAATGAAACTTTTGGAAATTGAGGCTCAGCACATGTCAGGAAATTTCCAGTGCTTCTAGCCTATTCCAAGTCACACCAAATCTGAATCTGGCTTAGATAGCTTTGTGTGTCAAAGCATATAAATGTATTTCACAATTCCCTGTGCATTCAGATTTATTGGTAGAATTTCAAAGGCCATCGTTCCTGAAATACTATACTATTACTGTTGCAGCTTTCCAGCAGTAAAAGATCTGTATAAGGTTCTGCTCTGCTGCCCTTGCTTAGAAACACTCTGATCCACCAAATCACTTAAGCACGTGTTTCACTTTGGGCCCATGAATAATCCCATTGAAGTCAAAGACACTACACCTGCTTAAGCCTTTGCAGGACAGAGGACAAAAAGCATGCTTCCCTTCAAATGGCTACTCAGGGGGAGGAAGATGGGACCGACCTGTTTTGTGGTTGGTTACTGGAAATGGTGTTGCTTCTGCTGTCACCTTATTACCAGTACCAAATAACATTCAGAAACTTAGGAATACTCCTTTAAAACTGACATAAAACATGTTTTTGTTTTCTAAAACAGTTACTGCATAACATATATCTTTAGCTTACAACTAACTTTTTTTTTTTAAACTAAATGAGTGAATGACGCTTTCTCACACTAAACAGAGTTCTTACTTTATAAGGCAAAGATGGAGGAGGAGAGAAAAATTAAATCCAGAAAAATCCATCAATTTACTGTACACACGTGGCCTTGTTTTAAAATAAAAAGATCACTTGTCCTTTCAGGTATTTCTCTGCCACTTTACTGATAAAAAGATTTACAACAAAGCATTTTCATTCTTCTAAAGTACTTTTGGGAAAAGTAATCCCTGAAATGAATCTGTAACTTTACAGAGTGAATCAGCCAATAGTGTGATGACTGCATATTTGGGATTATTGCTAGTCTTGCTGCAGTTACACATGTGCTGAAGATTTAAAGACGTCTCAGGTGGTCTAACCCTCTTGCCACCCAGCCTGATTTTGGTTTTAATATACTATAAATAAATGCCAGAAGCCACACATTGTTATTAAGCAGTGCTGTGGTTACTTTTAGGACTGGCAGTAAGTCAGTGGAAATGATCTGTTAAAATGACATAAATAAGACTGGTAGATTCTTTTTCTATTCTATAAGAAGCAATTCTAAAACATTGCTTTTTAAGAACTAACTTCCTATCACTACGTATGGCTCTACACCTTACCTTCAATTTATTACAAGGTGTGCTTACAGTT